>NW_019417952.1:0-25218 GCF_000390285.2 Anoplophora glabripennis
GCTGTCCAGGCCTACACGAGATGAGGCAGGATAAAGAGGGATAATCCCCCTCGATCCCAAATCATTGAGGCCAATTTCTAGCCATAGAATAATGGCGCGTACTAAGGTGCTTGCAGTCACGGACACAGAATATCCTGTAGTTAGGATATTCTGTGCCTAAATCTTAAATGTTCTGTGGTTGTCAGAGTTATAAAGTTATTGTATTCTGTAGAAATAGAAATTAAATTTAGGAAACCGATACGGAACAAGTAAGTTCAGAGGAAAATAATCGTAAATATGGTAGGTTTAAGTGTTTATTTGTATTTTTTCCAATTAAACTTTAGAACTAGTTGTGAAAATGTCTAAACAAATCAAACGAAAAATAACGGTGAACATCACTCCGAAAACTAAAACGCTGCCTAAATCTCGTCCAAGTGTATTTGAACGTTTAGGTACGAAAGCAAATTCATCAAATAAAGAATACTGCCATCACTGGGCTCAAAGTGGCTCTTGTCCGTATGGAAAAGGTTGTAAGTATTCTTCAACACATACATTGATAAGCCCATCTAAGCAAAGAGCAGCTAAGTCTCAAACTGTAACCAAAAGGCGACACGCAAAAGATGCCCATAAAAGGGTACACAGTGGAGAGCCTGAAGATTGGGATCAGTGGGACCCTGATGAGTTAGAGGATGCCGATCCGGATGATTTAGAGAAACGTAGACAAGAGTTGCAGAGAGAGCTAGAGTTGCAAATGAAAATGGAAAATAAAGCAAGGAAAAAGGAGAAAAAAGTAAAAAAAGAGAGTAGCCCGTCTAGTGAGAGTTCAAGTTCTTCAACTGAATCTAGTACTAGTAGTGAGGAGTCCAGTTCAACAAGTTCATCGTCAGTTGAATCTAGACGAAAAAAAATTAAAAAAACTAAATCAAAACGTGCTAGTTCCTCTTCTTCAGAAGAAAGAGTTCGTAAACATAAGATAAAAAATAAAAAAACTTCGAAGTCAGTAGTTCGAGAAAAAGTAAAGAAAACTGTTAAACCAACAGCTAAAGTAACTGCAAAATCGCCTTCTCCAGTTCGTATCAGGAAGAAATCGGAAACTCCACCCTTAAAATCTAAGCAAACAGTAACCTCGAAGAAGGCAAGTTCAGAAACTAAGTCGCCAAGACCATTAAGTCGTTCGAGTGATCGCAAAGATAAACACAGGACACCTTCACCAAAACTGCCAAAGGAAAAAGAAAGAGAAAAGGAACGAGAACGAGAAAAAGAAAGGGAACGGGAGAAAGAGAGAGAACGTGAAAGAGAGAAGGAAAGAGAAAGAGAACGTGAAAAGGAAAAAGAACGTGAACGTGAAAAAGAGAAAGAAAGGGAACGCGAAAGAGCTAAAGAAAGAGCAAAAGAACGAGAAAGGGAAAAAGATTATAAAAAGAAAGATTCAAACAGATCCCCTAAAAGAGATTCTAGATCAGTGAAGGATAATAAAAAAAGAGATACTCCAGATTCATCTCATTCAAGAGATAGAAAATCTTCTCCTAGTAGATCTAAAGGTGTAGGTAGCAGTAGTAGTCGCAGAGATCACAAAAGTCCGCCTTCAAAGGATGACCGTAGAAGTGATAAAAGAGATGACCGGGCTAGGTGAGTAAAAATTTTTTTATGTTACCCTTATTTATTTATTAGTCTTCTGTAGTAATATTAAATCCTACAGTACCGAATTTGTTACATCATTTTTATCATACACAGTGTTTTTAAGCAATTAGCACTAGCACATTGGACACATAATACCAACAAAACAATTTTTTACTTCAACAATCTGTACTGGAGTTATACTGACTGCATTCTTTGATATTTTAAGACTTATTCCAATTGGTGCCAAATTTGTTGTTTTTGTTATCATGACTGTGTTTAATTAGGTATTCAAAACTTAGTCACTCTATGCATTGTACCAAGAAACGACTTTATTTACTTCAGCTGCCTGTATTCAGGTTACGTTGACTGCATATCTCAGATATTTTAAAGCTTTTTTCAATCAGTACCAAATTTGTTACATTGTTATCAGCTAAGTTTAGGTTTACAAAACTTAAACACCGGACTGTTATACCAAGAAAACATTTTGTTACTACAGCTGCCTGCACTAGCATTACATATCTTATGTAGGTATTTTTTAAATTGTTTCAAGTGATAGTGAATTTGTTACGATATTTGTTACTTCAGCTGCCTGTACTGCACCTTATTGTACAGCTGACTACATATCTCACATATTTTGAAACTTGTTCCTAGTGGCACCAAAGTAATGACGTTTTTTTGTTGTCAGAAATCATGTTAAAGTAATTAAAAGTCGTACCGTTATAATGTTTTTATTACCTTAAACTGTGTTTAAGTATTGAAATCTAAGCCATTCACCCTATTATACTCGGGACTGGATGGTGAGGCCCAGGGCTATAAGTTCTATGCAAGCCCTCTTTCTAAATAATAAAAAAAAAAACTATATTAAATTTCAAAACCTAAATACCTAAGATGTTTGATTCTAAAAAAAAAACGATATTAAATTTCAAAACTTATACAGGTTTTTGTTTGATTCTAAAAAAAGGTCACTTAATCAGCAACTTGTCGATATAAAATTTCAAAACCTACACTTTTTGGTTTGATTCTCAAAAAAAAATTGCCAGATCTTGCCGAGGCCCCCCCGATCTTGGGAGGCCCTAGGCTACAGCCCCCGTAGCCCTCCTCCGAGATCGGGCCCTGATTATTCTAAAAAACAATTTCTCTCTTCAACTACCTGCACTAGAGTTGCACTGATTGAAGTGGTACCAAATTTGTTCCGAAGCTTTTATTATCGAAAACTGTGTTTAAGTATTGTGCACATTATACAAGCAAAACAATTTATTACTTCAGCTGTCTGCACTGAATTTGCACTGAACATTTTTTATGATGTTCATACCAAATTCATTACAACACCTTCCTTATTATATACTGTATTTGAGCTATAAAAGTGTAAAAAAATAAGTCACATTTCATTCTTTGTCCAATAGAGAAGCAAAAAGGACTAGTAATGGCCCTTATGTATTTTAAAGTGTGTTCCAGCCTGGTGAAATTTGCAAATTTTTTTATCAAACATTTATAATGTATTCACAATCAAGATTCTGCAGAAAAATTAAAATTTTGTTTGAACTAAAGCTACATGTAATTCTGAATAATTTACAATGCCAGTTATGAGAATTGTTGAAATGTTTACCATTTATAAGAGCAAAATAGTTTTGTAAACTTTTTAGCTGCAGAATGTGAAGTGCTGAGCAATCCTACATGGGCTGCAAACATAAACGCTATTCGGATATTTCTTCAAAAAATAGTTGAAGGAACAAAGTTTATCTTGGTGTAACAAAATATCTGTTAGATTAATAAGATATTATCAACAAAGTAACAAAGTATTCTGCATATTTTTTTAACCCAACTCCATTTATTTCATGGTTTTCTTTTTTTGGCATTAGAAATCATCTAAATTGAAAATTTGACTGCCTGATGTTGCTTCGTTTAGAAATCACCTGTATATTGGTAATTTCTTAAATAGATTTATATCTAAAATGTTTGATGCATTACTTATAACACATCCTTATATTTAATCTGTATGTTCATGCTCATTTAAAAATCATACACAGCTTGAAAATTTAAAAGCAAAATTTTATAAGCTCTAAAAAATTATGTGCAAGAGTATCTATTAAAAATGTTAGCCACACCCAATTTACTTCTGTAATATAAAATTTAAATTACAGAAGTAAATTCAAGTATATTCAATTGTTGGATATATTTCATATGTCTAACAATTGAAGAGATTTGCTCCTGGAATATATCCCATTTGTTAATCTGAGACATTTACCTACTGAAATTTGTGATCAAAGTTTTAATTTTGCTAGTTTCTTATAATTGTCAATTATAAAAAACACAAAATATTGACAATAGAATAAATTAGAAATATATTTTAAAGAACTCAGTCACGTAAGCAGACTTCTGAAATTGTGTAGGGACAAAGCGGCATGCTCTGTGAAATTAACTTCAAAAAGGAAAGGGAAACTCCACACAAATTAACACTCCTTTATTTTTGCTATGTTCTATAACAAAATAACTTCCCAAAATAAAAAATGAAGAAAACCCTGACACTTAATTCACCTACCTTGTTTCATAAAAGAGAAATGTCTCATACTCTGCTTCATATCACTCTTTCAAACTGCTTTGCAAAAATACAAATACTTTCAGATTAAGTTACACTGTACATACTTTGATATTTTCAAAACTATTGAAAATTAATAACCCTTATTTGGGTTATTACTGACAAAATTAATTTGAATAAAAACGTTTTTCCAAGGCTGACATACCAAGTGTCCCAACATTAAGTTGTGCCATATTTCAATATTTCCAAGACCATTAAGAATCCCTTCCCTTAGTTGGGTAGATCACAGGAAACTTCTTTTATGTATAAAATTAAGTTTTAACGAAAATGTCATAATTTTCCTAAAGTTGATATACAAAATAACCCAATATTCTTTGTACATGCAGCTGTTACAGATTCTTGTAGTGACAATAATAGGTTTATTTCTGAAGTAAATTTCTGTTAATATAAATAAATATCAAATAGTCCACAAACGCACAGGCGCGTTTGTAGATTAATTGCTAACGGTTGTGAATGTTGCACTGCAAGAACGGCCGTTTGGTTTGAGTTTGACATTTTATACAGTAACGCAAAGTATTATAGTTTATGTTTTGTATACAGAATATGAAACGGGGGTAACAACTGATAACAGAGAAAAATAGATATCTGTTAACCTTAAATCTGTCAGACTAGTTGAAGTAGATGTTTTTGTTTTTCTGTAATTACAGATTATGAGACTGGCTGTTCTTGAATGTTGAAGATAGTAGAAAGGAAAATACAATTATTTTTATTTATGATACGGGAGCTACGATTTTAATCCTATTGATCAATATTTTTTACTTAATTTTGTCCATATCGTCATTTTCACGGGTGTGTCCTAATTAATAATAATTAAAAAAATGAATAGCGTAATAGATACTTTGCACATTATTCCAAAAATTCTAAGGAAATATATTAAAAAATTAATCAAGTCGCCAAGATCAGACAACTTGGATTACCGAAATTAATGTGCATGTCTTGGATTGGTAGTTCGCAGATAAATCTCCAACCAGTATGATTGCCAGTAAATGTGACAGTTTAAAAATACTGCAAGTATACCAAATTTCCAGTAAGAGTTTGAGATTTGTTCTGCAGAAACCGAGGCAGAAACGGTAATTTCATAATGTGCGTGCTTCTGACAATTGCAAACCATTTAAAACTGCTGCAGAAACAAACCTAACATCATTTAACTAAACTTACTTCTACCAAAGTTCATTATTTTAGTTAGTACAGGAAGTCAAAATTGGCAAAAATGTTAATTTTTTCCTATTTCGAAAAATTTTGTTTTGTGGTTTAAAGTTCCATAGTTTGGAATAATAAATGCAAACAATTTAGGGAGTGAATTTTGTCGTAAAAGTAATACCCATGCTGTAAAATTTTTGCTCCTATTTCCATAATATTTTGATAACAGTTTTATTCATTTGATTATGTCTTGTTTGTAAATGTTGCATATTATTAAGAAAAATTAAATTCCTAAGTAGATGTTGTATTTGTTAGATCTAGAGGGAAGGATAGATCTTGTGATAAAAATCGCAAAGAAAAACGTGATTCTCGTGATAGAGACAGAGAAAGGGAACGAGAAAGGGAAAGAAGAATTGCAAGGGAAGAGAGGGAGGCTGCTAGAGAAAAAGAAAGAGAAGAGGCATTAGCTAGGTGCCAGGAGAGGCAGAGAGAACGGGAAAGATTGAAAGAGTTAGCTAAAAAGGAAGACGAACGTAGAGGGAGGGATAGAAGTAGAAGAGAAGATAGAGGAATAGAGAAAACTTCAGGTAATTAGACTACCTTAGGGAGGAAAACATATTTTGTATATACCTATTTTGCAATAGCAAATTATAATATTTTAAAATATAACGTGTATATCTTAATTTTATTTAGGTGATAGAGGGGAAAGAATACTACCATTATCAGATGAGCGTCTAGCTCCATGTCGTAAAGCTCATTCTTCAGAAAGAGACAGGAATGATCGTAGAGATAGAGATCGTCATGATCGGACTCCCGACAGCAGAAGAAAATCTCCTGATAGGCATGATCGGTTAGATCGGGATATCGATAAAGATAGGAATTATGACAGGAGCTATGATAGATCCACAGACCGGAATTATGATAGAGATCGTGATCATGATAGAGACAGAGATTATAGCTTACATCCTAGAATTAGAGATAGTGATAGAAGATTAGATGATAAAGATTACAGCAGTCCCTATGACAGAACTAGACATGATGATAGAAGATATCTTGAATTGGATGATCATTACAATGAAAATTCTAGAGATGACAGAATTCCAATTGACGGAAGAGACTATCCAGATGATAGAAGAACCAGAAGGGAATTATGGGACTTACGAGAAGATCGAGGGGATATTGATAGGTCAGAGTATTATCTAATTATTTGTCAATTTCACATTAATAATTTGTTTAATGATATTTTATTATATACAGAGTGTTACAAGCAGTAGCAGCTCATGGATCTAGAAAAGGGAAATCAATTTTAAACAGCTAGCATACCTCAAATAACTTATATAACATCAATCTTCCAACAGTTTTGAGATGCGAAGTGGTCAATAACTTTCTTGTTGAAATCATTTATTTGTTTTATCAACAATTTTTCTATACTAAGCCTAGCTAAAGCTTAACTTTTCTAGTTTCATTGTACTTCTTAGAAATGTCTTATCATTTTAAAGTTGAAAGACAGCGTTCATTTTCAACTGTTGTCAGACATTTTAAAAAGTTTCATACTTTCAGAAAAAGTAATACGCTGGTTATTGTTGAATAACAACCACTATTATATTATTCACTTATAAAAAATTATCCATTTTAAAATAATTTCATTAAGTTTTCAACTGTTTAAATAATTTGTCAATGTCTTGAGGATAAGTTTTTTTAGTTATAAATCAACCTGTAGGTGCGTTTTGTTGGATCAATCCCGGATTTATTGGATTCTTTACAATGACATTTATCAATAAAACGATTCGAATCAAATCTGATACTAGACAGACGCCGAATATCAACGGGCCAATGCTACACCAGCTAGTAACCTCACAAATTTGATCTCCCCACCACCTAATTCTAATAATTCCGTCTCAAACCACAGAAGCAAAAGTTGCAACCGGATTCAGAATATCCTTGCAATAAAACGCCTATTCTGCATAATTCAATTCCGGAATCAATCCAACAAAACGCACCTTGTATGAAATAATTGCAATGCTGCTAACTGATTGCTGAAGCCAAATTTTATTTGCTGCTGACACTATCACAGTTAATTGTAGTTACTCAACATACAATCTTTTTTGTAAAATAGCTGCCAACAAAAGAACTTTCGAAAATTATTGATTTAGTACAAAATATAACTTACTTTAAACAATACAAAAACTCGATCACTACATTTTTGTCTTCGCAAGTACGAAGAGTTCATTTCTTCAGCAACAGTTACATTCTTAGAAATTATTTTGGACTCGCGACTTAGTTGGGTACTTCATGTTAATTATCTTATAAGTATGTTATCGAAATATATTTTTATGATTTGCAATTTAACCCTTTCGCTGCGCAATACGTCTGAACGTAGCTACCGCGACGTGCGCAAAAGTTTATCGCGTGCGAATGTATACGTCTGGAGCAGTTAGACCACTTATAGTTTTACATTATGTTGTGTTAAATTACGATTTACGTTAAATTTTACGATTTTATTTTGAATAAAGTAGTGTATATGTACTAAATAGAAACTGAAAGAAATATGAACAGTCCTGGTATTATTACCAGTACCTCTTTCCATAAAAATATTTGTCACAATCGGTATAAGCTCGCCTGCAAAAATTCGCCTTACCAATTGCAATAACCGAGTCACTAATGCGCATGGTTGCGAATATATACGGCTTGAGCAGCCTGATCCAATTTAACTATTCATGCGAATTAATCCGTCTGGAGCAGTTTGAGCCCTATAAATTTTTAGCGAATATATACGTCTGGAGCAGTGAAAGGGTTAAGGAAATATTTTGTTCTTAGCATAACATGCATGTTTTCACTGGAACATGTCTTATTCCATATTAAACGTTCAACCCATATGGCAAGAGTGTTTGCAATTTGGAGAAAGTGTATTGGAGTTATTACAGGTCTAAACTATAGAGATTGTAGTAGAACCAAATTTGTTGAACTGAACATTTTAACAACACCTTGTAGAAAGGAAAATCCTATTATTTTCCTCTAAAAATATGTAGTTAATGGCATGACCTACTTTTTGTAACACCCTGTATAGTTTGTGTTATCTTAAAATTTCAACATACAAAAATGTAGACAAAGTGTTTGCACTTGAATGCATTTAATATTTTAGGGAAAGAGATTTAGATCACAGGAGTAGATATGGAAGGGAAGATTCTAGACCCCCAGCTAGTATTAAAGGACGGGAATGGGATGCAGAATATAGCGAACATGAATGGGACAGAAACAGGAGACCAGTTGATTGGGAAACACGTGACAATTGGGATAGCCTTGACCATAAACATGCCACAGAAGATGAGTGGAGACATTATAACCGTTCAATGGATGGCTGGTCAAACGATGATAGAAGGAGATGGCCTGCAGAATGGAGAGAAAGGTCACGTCCTAGAAGTTCTACTTCCCATCACAATGCTGATACTGCTAATGGTAAGAAAAATCACAAGTTATTGGCAAAGCAAAGTAACCATAAATAATTAAATGAATTTTTTACTTTTTTAATGGGCTTTTTACCACACTGAAAAGGAGGAAAACAATTTAATGTTATACAATTTTAGATAAATTACCCCCTGCATTATAAGTAAGGTCTGTCTTAATTAATTAATTGTATATTCTATGGTCATGTATTCATTTAACGTTATGGAAAATATACTTTTTGCAAATGCATGATTTTAACACATGATTTTTTAACACTTTCATGTATTACCCGAGAAAATAAACAAAAAGTAAGTAATTTTCCAGGATGAAAACTGCGTCTCAATGTCTTAATTCATTTGAGACATACAGAGTGATTGTAATTTTTTACTTATTATTTTCTTTGACAAATAGGCCACAAGTGGGACCTTTTTGCCTACTTCGCCGTTCCATTACCTATCCACTGTCTGCCTCTGATCCTCCTCGAACCTATCTGACGTCCTGATGAATGCTATGATTTTGATCCATGGCAGGTCCCTCACCTCATCCTCTTGCAACTCCTTGGTACTAAACACTATTCCTTAACCTCCCGAAGACTGCGTAATATCCCAGAAGATAAATAGGGGTATTCTCTCCATTTCCACATTTCTAACTAAAGAAAATAGATAAAAATATGTTTTGCTCTCAAATTACTCGTCGTAAAAAATTAAGATGAGCACAACTTTTAGTTTTTTGAAAATTTTCAAAAATCACCCCTATTTAGGAGTTGAAAAGATGCCCAAAATGAAGAATTTAATATTACCAATAAATATAAAAACTACAGTGAAACCTCCCTTAAGTGGACATCAACGGTCGAACTATTTTGATCCGCTCAAGAGAAATGGTAAAAAAAGGTACAAGATGATGTAAAAGTAAAATACAATATAAACATACAATTTAAACAAAAAATAACATACATTTTAATATAACGCAAACATATTGTAGAGAGTATTTTTTATATATTTATATATCTAGGTACAAATAAGAAGTGGATTTTATTTGTGGAAGGGCGAAATGGCGGTGACTATTAGACGCCTTCATTATAGCCATCTTTCTCTATCGCACAGATTTCTATGACTTACTTTATCGCTCTCACGTAACGGCCGATGAACCATGGGGACTTTCCGACCCTGTATGTTATTGAAAATAATCCGTTATTCACATTTATTTGGTCATAGTTAATATGAACCTTTTTTTAAAACATTTTCTTGTAATAATATTAACATTTCTAAACATTTACCATCATTTCTCTTCACAGCAAAAACTTTCAAATCTTCAATTCACTTTTGAGTTTCAGCATGTGTTGATATTGCTTTTTTCTATTACAACATCCACATCTTCATCATCATCAGAATATTCGTTTTCTACGGTTTCCTTTTTTGTAGTCAATTTCTGTTGCATTAAAATCTTGTTCCACATATAAATGTTTGTCAAACAAAATAAAATCCTCTGGCTCTACCAAGTTCAGCATCTGCCTGCCTTACAAGTCTAGAAAATGTAGCTATTTCGGACAACGGGAGGTTATCTTCTACATCAAACTCTTCATCCCCGCCAACAGCCGCATTATGGTTAAAGCCGCATTTTCATAAACTAAAACCGCTGTATTTTTTCCATTGCGTCACAAGCAATATTCGTATGAACTAAGACGAAAAATCCTAGTCAAATTAGTCATTGTTTTCATATAATTGAAATGTCATCTTGACAATTCCCAAATCTGGATTTCTGGCAAATTTTAATACTGGTGTTACCGGATATGAAAATATGCCAAAAAATTGATATTTCAACGCTCAGAAAATATATATAACAGTTAGTATGGAGACGCGATCAAAACAACTGTCAAATTTTTAATCTGAGTGTCAGTTCTGTTTTTAAATGCGCTAGTCAAACTATAGGCTAAAATTAATACCCAACAAACATTTTCTTTCACTCTAATACACATAAAATATTGGAACGGTTGTCTGTGATAGATTGAGACTATGAAAACATTTATACCATCATTGTATCTCTTTTTAGCGTGTTTAATAATGAATACACGTTCGCAACGACTGTCTTTGATATTAGGATACACGCGTGACATAATGGCAATCTTAAAACGGTTCTACTAGAATAACAATTTTTAATTGTATCAACACTCACTTGCTGCCATGCTGGATTTATGGAATAAATTGCATCCAAGATATTAATCGTTTTTCCCAATTGGATAGCAGATTCTGTATTCTCCATGTTATTTATGATATGCTTGAAATTCGAGATCGGTAGTGCATTTTAAAGTTATGCCGCTCGTGTCCGTCCAAGAGAAGTTTGCTTCGTTTTTGGGAGTAAAATATGTGTCCGCGTCCGCCCAAAAGAGGGTCTGGTTAAGAGAGATATAATTGTGAAGGAGAATATAGGGAATTTTTTCGTCGCATGAAAAGTGCGCTTAAAAGAGGCGCCCGTTTAAGGGAGGTGTCCGGAAAGGGAGGTCTTATTGTATTAGCATGTGAAATTATCTATCGAATGATTCTTGATATAAACAAAGATTTATTCTCATGACTGAAATAAGCATATTGAATTAGAAAATCCACCCTTAAGTGCGCTCAGGGAATGGAATCATCCCCAAAAATAGAGAATATCAGGAATTGTAAAAATTCCAAAAAACTATATTAAGATAATTCACATGCTAATAGTTTTTATCAATCAATTGGTAATATTCAAATTTTTCATTATTATTCATTATTATATATTATAGTAGTATTATTGTATTTTTCCAACCCCTGAGTAGAGATAATTTTTAAAATTTTCAAAATACTAAAAGCTATGCTCATTTCAGTTTTTTACGACAAGTAATTTGCGACCAAAAACATATTTTTATGTATTTTTTTTTAATTCTCTGCGAATTGTGAAAAAACGCAAAAATCAGAGGTTTTTTACAGTCACTCTTTATGGCACCTTTTCCCAATATTTCGTTTAAAAAAAAATCACGATTATTCTAATCCCTTTATAAAAAATTGGGATTATACAACTTCCGAGACGAAAACTGGAGATTACACTAAACATAAAATATTGGGGTGACCATTCTTTTTGTCCAATCATATACTACTTTCTATAGCTACCACATGATACAAACATTCCAGTGCCAGTTTATGCAAGTTGATATTTTAATCAAATTGATTTTTAATGACAAAGTTTAATTCCTAACCTAGATTTCTTTAATTCTAGACATATCTAATGTGCTGTGTTGTATTTTGATTGAAATATTTTTTTCTGTTTTAATTGTTAATAAATTGCCAATTAAATGGTAGTATACATTGTGTTCCATATTAAATAACCCTTTGCAATATCTTCTTGGAAAAGCACTTTCAAGAAAAACTTTTTAGTCAAAAGTTGTAGGATTTTGAAAGATGGTGATCTTGACCTTGACACAAAGGTCTACTGTAGATGTCATTTGAAGGTCAACTTTGATTTTTAGATATGATTGACACCAGAAACGGATAGAGCAAAAAATTTTACGTTCAGATATGCCTTTATGTTATGGTCAAAATGACCCTAAAGGGTTATTTTAGAGTCAAATCAGGTGGTGAATAAGATTTTGCGATATATTCGGAAAAGCACTTACAAAGATTTTGATTGAAAGTTTTATGGTTTAATGGGATCATACGATGATGACCTTGACCTTGACCTAGAGACCAAGTTTGAAGGTGCTTTGGAAGATCAAATCAAGTTACGAAATAGGAGAACCCTGCTTGCAGCCTCATTAAGTTAAGGCAGGATCGTTATGGCCACGCTTCGACCCGCCTGGCCAGGTCATGGTGACCTTACTTTGACTGGCCGGGTTATAGCGATCTTGCTTAATGGGGCTGCAAACAGGATTCTCCTATTTCGTATCTTGATTTGACCTTCAAAGAACCTTCAAGCTTGACCTCTAGCTCCTGGTCAAGGTCATCATCGATGAACCCATCAAACCATAAAATTTTCAACCAGAATCTTTCGTCATAAGTGCTTTCCCAAAAAATTTCGCAAAATCTTATTCAGAACCTTATTTGGCACTAAAATAACTTTTTAGGGTTATTTTGACCCATAACGTAATATGTGAAAGTAAAATTTTTCACTCTAGCCATTTCCGGTGTTAGAAATATATCTATTCTCTCATCTAAAAATCCAAGTTGACTTTCAAATGATCTCCACAATTGACCTTTGTGTGAAGGTTAATGTCATCATTGAATGTCCCCCTCAGAACCTTATAACTTTTGTCTAAAAAGTTTTCCTTGAAAGTACTTTCGTAAGAATATATTGCAATGCATTATTTAAAAATTATTCATTTCAGGTTTCTCAGGAATAAAACTGAACAAGATATTTTTAAATTTGTAATGGTATTTTGCAAAATATGCGGACTATAAATTGATTTTTGCTTTTTAGATGACTCCAATATTGAATCACGAAGAAAGGAAACAGCTCAATCAAGAACAGAAACATCAGATCAGAAAAATTCTCCTTCCGAGGAAGTAAAGAAAGAAGCTCAGCCTACACCAAAACGTGCCGCAGAGGAATCTTTAGAAAATACTCCTGATGCGAAGAAAATTTGTATCAAACAAGAAGTTCCTCCTGTTTTAGAAGATGATTTGAGTGAAATCAGTGACGATGCAGATGAGATTCTAAATCGAGATGAGGTACTTTTTTTTATTTAATTATATTAGATTTTCACTTTCTGATATTTTTTAAAATTTCTGTATATTTAAATTTTATCAGCCTAAATGTAACTATGACCTCTTAATTATAACGTATGATTTTATTTTACACTTGTTAAAATCATTCGCGAGAAAAATGCAATTGACCCAAGTCAAAGTTAAATTGTTTATTACAATAACTGAATTAGTTTTGAGGAATTCTGATGAATTCTGATTTTGGCGAATTAATTTGTTTTTTGCCCATCTATCACCCTGTTACTACAAGATCCGACTGCGAGATTACTACATTCATCTGGTTTTTAATCGAAATACAATTTTTATAGATAATTATGAATAGAGGAATATGTTTCTGCCGGGTTGCCTATCAAAATATGGCCGCAGGTATTTTTAATTAAAATTAAATTGATTAATTTTTTCCAAATAATTTTGCTCACTTGTTTTTAAGATAAATTATAATTCATTTCACAGAGAGATAAGTAAAGAACTAAAAAAGATTGGTAAATGTAACATTTTTCAAAAAAAAAGTCCGGCCAGCCCATGGTTCGAACCGAGGACCTTCGGCTTCGCAGTAGCGAGCTTTCAAATTGAATTACGGTGGCCTACGGGTGGGTACGGGCATCAAAAGACAAAATATATTTTGACGTGTTCACTGACATTTGGAAAAAATTTATTAATTTAATTTTAATTAAAAATACTTACAGCCATATTTTGATAGGCAACCCAGCAGAAACATATTCCTCTATTCATAATGATCTATAAAAATTGTATTTCGACTAAAAAACAGATGAACATAGTGATCTCGTAGTTGGATTTTAGACTATGTTTATACCATATGGATTAGTAAATGCATATTGTCTAGTTCACCAGGTCAATGTTAATTGACATAAAGTTACAAACTAAATACTGCTGATTTTAAAAAATGCTATATATATATCAGATTCCTGCAGACTTTTATTTTTTATTAGGGTTTCATAATGAATGCCTATCCCTATACTAGTATTAGATATTTTTTAATAAATCATGCAAAAAAATTAGTTATTTAAAAATACTCCAAAATTTTTTAAATGTTTTTACTTAAAAATCATTGGGTATTTTGAACATGACATTGCTTTCCTCCATATCAAATTAAAAAAAAAAAGTTTAACAAGATATGCTGCATTTTTTTCAACTTCAACACTTATTTTTATCCAAAAATTTATTTATTTATTAAAATGTAATGAAAAAGAAAAAACATTTAAATATTGTTCTTTATGAAGGTTGTAAATATGGTAGCATAATAATAGCAATAGAAATTAAATTTTTTAATTCAATACTGACTAGTGATGTAACGAATATCCGCATTCGCATTCGCGAATATTTGTTTGATTTATGATATTCTCATTCGCAAGTATTTTTGAATCTTTTGCGAATATGAACGTGAAAGAAAAATACAGAATATGAAAACAATACTATAACTAACAACAGTCTAACCTCACAATTCACAAACTCATCTGAGCCGGTAGCGAAAACAAAACAAAATTCCAATCATACAAAAATACCATTCTACCAACTTAACAACGCTAATTTCTTTAGCCTCTAGCACCACTGTCACCGGAAATATTATGCGCGTCGCGCGTGGCATATTTTGAATCATAGATAAACGGCGCTAGATTTAAAAACTGAATATTCGTATTCGCATTCGCGAATGTCAACGACACATGTTTGCATTTGTATTCGCATTCGCGAATGCTTAAAAACTGACATTCGTTACATCACTAATACTGACCCATTAGATTCTCCGATCAGTTACCGATTTTTAAATGACCAATCATTCAACCATCACTACCAGTTAGTCATTTTTAATTTCCCATCTGATCCCAAAACTGAAATAATTAACAAATTCAGTAATAAAAATATTTTCTATATGATATGCACGTTTTGTTTATCACTATGCATATTGATAGTATTTATAAAATTGTAGGAGATTGCCGAAGCTGCAACAGAAGAACAACCCACTCAAGCAGATACAACGGACACCACTTCACTGAAAGACCAAAACACATCGACAGCATCTCAGAAGTCTCAGTCACCTCCAAGATCACCAAACAAAATCATCCCCAAAGAAGAATCTTTAGAGGACAACATGGATCTTGATTTTGAAGAAATTTCGGAGGATGAATTGGAAGAAGAATCTAAAATAAAAGGAATAGGCGATGCTCTCGGTGTAGATTGGGCTAGTCTGGTAGCAGAGTTTCGTCCCAGAACTAAACCGAGTAGTTCTGCAAAATTACGATGGGAGAGCCACAATGTCTTGGTTAACTTGGGTATCTCTGTCAGATTCGCAGGTGAAGACCTCGTTAAAGACATTTTGCAAGAGCACGCTGAAGCCAAGGTCAAAGAACGGTTAGAGCAGAGGGAGAAAAAAGATATCGTTAAAGTTAATATAAAGACAGAACCTGTCGAGGTGAACGTAAATGGAGTAATGCTGCAAATAAAGGAGGAACCAAAAGACACCATTGAAGAAGAAGTGCATGTTAAGGAAGAGATGCAAATTGATTATGATGACGTTATTATATCTCATCCTATTGCAGCTATTCAGGTTGCTAATCGAGGGAAGCATGCAGACCGTACAGCTTTGTTTTCTAATGTAGGATCGCATCGTCGTGCGCTAGCAGCGAGAAGAGATCTTACCATACGAAGGCAGCTGTGTAATTTACCAATTAATGACACATACGTCGAAGCTCCTAAAAGACACGACCCTGAATTACTGAAAATTGCCACACAACTATTTGAACGTTGCCTGTAATTAATTTAAAAAATAAAACTTTTTTGAAAAAATGATGTGATGTAACATGTCCAAGTCAAGTGGCCTAGGGCTTCCCGCTCGACCATCTCCAATTTTGCTGGATGTATATGCGTATCTGGAAGGAAGTTCTGTTTAGTTTCAGCTCCAGATATCAAATATTTCATCCTTTTGACTGGAGCTTCTACTGATTGGCGCTATGTCGGCCATGAAAATTCTGAAAAGTTTCACATGCTCTCGTAACTTATCCAGATTGAGTATGATGCTGAAATTTGACATACTAGATCAAATTTTTCAGGTAAATGAGAAAAAATTTGTATGAATCCTCCAAAAGCAACACATGATTCGCGTTACACTGTTTGTGCCATTTTTTCGCAATAGATAACTATAAAACAAAATGCAATCTAGTTCCCAGTAGACTAACCAGCGCTGCACGATACTATACTGCAGAAATAATAGTAATGGCTACTATATTAGGTTGGGGAATAAAAATTAAAGATATTTTATTTTTAATTCTAAATTATCAATAGGCTAATCAGTGCTTCGGTTTTGACTTGAAAAGATTTTTCAAACAAGCTCTTATTGTCATTGTAAAAAGAAACATCACATAGGGAACTTGGCAAAGAGCGGAAGAGGTGAATATTAGAAGGACCTCCAATTAAAAGGACATGCTGCCCAGAATATTAAATATCTGGAACTAAAACTTTACAGAACTTCCTTTCAGATACGCATACATATCCACACCAATTTTCAGCAAAATTGAAGATGGTCGAGTGGAGACGATTTTCTAAACTAGGCCAATTGACATGGAATGATCCTATAATGTAGTTACGAATATTATTTTATAAACGAAGGAACACAAAATAATTATCCTGAGAATATCATATCAAAAGTCAGAATGTTCTTTATTTTAGAATTATTTAAATTATATTGAATGTTATTTTTATTGTTATTGTTTATTTCTTTATTTACCTGCTCGTGAACTTGAACTTCAGAAAAACAAGAGTTCTCATTGTCATTCTACAAACTTGTAATTAGAATAAAATATTAAAAATCTTTAGTTGGTATTTAATGACGTGAAAAAAATAAAATTTCATTCCCTGCCGAAGGGATCAACCACATCCCGTTTTTTTTCAGAACATCTCGCGCGTGCGAAATCCTATGTGTTCGATAGTCTGTGTCACCGAAAGCCTCGTCTACGAAATCCTGTCTGTCTGGAATCAAGTTCACCCAATTGTAGCGATCGGGTGGGGAGCGAAGTCCATTATGCAATTCGACTGGGCGGTTATTCATTTCAATTAATTAAATAAGCTAAGCATTTGATGTATTATTTTTCAAAGTTTTTGGATCAAACAGATTTTATTGATGTAACTGCTGATTCAGATTTTTTTAACCTAGCAATCAAACAGATAAAGGCACATTGCTACTCCGCTCATTCAATAAATTGGATTTTTAAGCAGTGCACACAAATAATTAAATTAAACGTCCACAAAAATTGATTTGCATAGTCATAAATCTAATATACTTAGTATATTAGATCTATGCAAATAGGAGAATAATTGACAACAGTGACAAAGTGACAACTGACAATTCAGTCGAATTATGGAGTGGTCTTCTCTCCCCAGTAGTCTGCTGCGATCGGGTAAACTCGATTCGGTGACATAGTCTATCGTACACGTAGGATTTGGGAAGCGTAGGATGTACCCTTTTTTTTGCTTAACGAAAACCAAAAGTTTCATAAAAGAATCATTAAAAAAATAACACATTCTTACTCAATGTAGTTCCTGAAAACAACAAATGGAGGCCTACATTATGGTAGACATTGACTTGAATACAGAATTAGTTGATCTAAAATCCTAAAAAACATTTAACCCTTTCACTGCTCCAGACGTATTTATTCGCTAAAAATTTATAGGGCTTAAACTGCTGCAGACGAATAAATTCGCTTGAATAGTTAAATTGGATCAGGCTACTCAAACCGTATATATTCGCAATCATGCGCATTAGTGACTCGGTTGTTGCAACTGGTATATGGAATTTTTGCAGGCGGAGCTTATAGCGATTGTGGCAATTATTATGGAAGGAGGTACTGGTAATAATGCCAAGATTGTTCATCTCTTTTTCAGTTTCTGCTTTATAATAAAATAATAATTTAAACTATTACAATTATTTTGAAACGTTTAAACATATTTTAATTTAATTTAACACAACATAATGTAAAAATAGAAGTAGACAAATATATTCGCACGTGGTAAACTTTCGCGTAGCTACGTTCAAATGTATTGTGCAGCAAAAGGGTTAAGGGGAATATCAGAGTAGAAAATGTTTTTCAAAATTTTTTTTTTTGCCCAAGGTTTGTAGATGTGTAACTTTCATATTGAAATTCCAATAATTATGGAAGTTATGGGTAATTTACCGGAATGCATCAAGGTGGGAAGCATTGCGAGATCGAAAACGAACTATATTCATACCGCCGAAGGATCAAGTGAAGGCAGTCTTGGTCTGTGGAGGGCCTACTGTATGGTCCAAGAATCGCAGATTAACGGTAAGCAAAAAAATGTTTTCTCCATATACAGGGGTGAAACTTTGAGGGGGGTGGGTCATATTTATACAGAGGCTTCCTTTGACCTTTAGAAACGTGTATCAATAGTTTATTTTCTCATATTCCATTGTAAAATCTTAATTTTTTTTTAAACCGTTTTTTAATCATTTTTGTACCCTGCCGCTGGAGAAGCTTTAGATGCAGCATATGCACAATTCCACAACATTTGCCGCGTAACTTTTGTTGAGAGGGTGTTCGCCACACAAACAGTACTTAACAAGTAACCTAGCAAATAAGTCCGCCAGTAATCAACAATGATAAATGAAATACACAAAAAAAAGTCTGTTGATGAACTTTCAAATTCACGCCCTTCGCTTCGTCACCATTGACCCGCACTGTAGGTTGCCTAAATGAATATTACAATGGCGGCGTACACAAGTATTAAAGTGCATATAAAAATATTAATTATAACTCGACTATTTATTTAATTAACCCTTTCGCTGCGGAATACATCTGAACGTAGCTACCGCGCCGTGCGCGAAAGTTTACCGCGTGCGAGTATACTCTTCTGGAGCAGTTAGGCTACTTATATTTTTGCATTATGTTGTGTTTAATTAAATTAAAATATGTTTAAATGTTCAATGTCACTTTACTTAGGAGCCTTCATAAATGTTTACAAGCTACGTGCGGTCGAGCTTAGGCAACCAACATTGCAGGGTTGGTATTGGTAATGAATATTCCCTAAATCTTGGTATCACCAACGCCTTACCGAGAACATCACGGCGGCCTTCAACAGGGGACAGTACCCTGGTGCTGTCTTTCTGGACGTCGCAAAGACCTTCGATACGGTTTGGCATGAAGGCCTACTGATGAAAATGCTCACCAACCAGTATCCCATATCCTTTACCAAACTACCTACACCACCGAAAATTCCGCATCCAAATCCAAGATTCCCTTTCCACCACCCGTCCCATGGAGACCGGTGTCCCCCAGGGCACCGTCCTGTCCCCACACCTATACACCATTTACAACTCCGACATCCCACATCCCCCCAACACCAACATATACTTATACGCCGACGACCTGACAATCACATCCCAATCCGTAGATCCTAGATATTCCTCCTCCAAAACTCCTTAGACCAACTTGAAACCTGGTGCAACAGGTGGAAAGTCAAAATTAATCCCAACAAAAGTTCGGCTATCCTTTTTACCAAACGAAAGATCCCACAAAACCTCGACAGACTGACACTATCCCAGGAACCCATTTCCTGGAATAGACAAACACGATACCTGGGCGTGACGATGGACCAGCGTCTTACGTGGAAACCGCACATCGTGGAGACGGTGGCGCGAGCGAAGACCACCAGGGCTAGGCTCTATCCCTTACTCAAAGGTGGAAACACCCTCAGTTTAAGGAATAAGCGAACACTTATCAAGGTGGTACTTCAACCGCAGCTAACCTACGCCTCCACGGCGTGGGGTCACGCGGCAAAAAGCCACTTAAAGTCATTACAGGCTGTGGAAAACATAGCCCTCCGCACGGCCACCGACGCGCCCTGGTACGTAAGAAACTCTGACATATTACGAGACTTACAATACACAAATGCTACACAGACAATAAGACAAAACGCGGAGAAACGGTTTGACGTAGCCGCTAGACATGACAATCCTCTCCACACATAAACATGACACCACCCCCGGGGTTTACACAGACGAGTCGGTGAAGCAAGAAGAGGGCCAGAAGAAAGGGCCCTAGCCGGCGGGGCCCAGCCAGGACAAAAGGAGGTCCCACAAAGCGCCTACACCGGCCGCATTTGCGGTCGGGGTAGACGACGGATGGGGCCCACCTACGAGGGCTGTCCAGGCCTACACGAGATGAGGCAGGATAAAGAGGGATAATCCCCCTCGATCCCAAATCATTGAGGCCAATTTCTAGCCATGGAATAATGGCGGCGGTATCACCAACATTAATGATTCGTTTACAATGAACAATGACAAACAGTTACATTTACGCATGAAATAATACGATTGCTGATGGGTTGAATAGAATCTAGAAATTTAATTGGCAACATGAAGGAAATAAAAATACTGATTACGTGGCTTGTAATCATTTATGAAAGCTCTATTGTGCAGCACAAAATATCTGTATTTATTCAGAAGACATTTGGAGTTACACATTTTTTTAAAAATGAAAATAGTTTCTTACACAGAGGAAAACTTTAGAAATTAGCTATCAACCATCAACATAAAAATTTTGAGTGCACTGATAGTGCAATTTGGAATTAAATCCTGAATAATTTCTACTGATATTGATAAGTGCTTGATTGTATATTAAGATATTCTATAAATCATAGGCAATTTTATTGGTAAATATTTAATTTTGTTAATAAGTCAAAAAATATGCAAATGTGTAAAACAATCAATTAGATCTAGACCGCTTATTTTAAATTACGTTTTCATGTTCTCTTCTGTTTTGAGTAAATAAGATAAGTTACTTCCTACATCAATCTCAAGTGGATCCTTTCCCCTAAAATAAATAAAAAATTAATATACAATTTTCTAATATTTAATATGCCAGTTCTATTCTAGGTAGGTAGTAATCTGAGATAAAAACTCACTTTATAAATAGCCTTGCACCTTTTAGTCCTTTTAAGATAACTGTATTATCTTTAATATAAAGTGTGGATCCTTCATGCAGGCCTAAAACTGTGTTTGATTCTTTTTCCTCAAGATATTGTAGAATTCTCTCTTCTCTTGTTTCACCCTTATGTTTTGAATTTGGATCAGCATCTAAATAGTGTGGATTTATATTGAACGGAACCAAATTTAAAGCTTCAAATGTAGGAGGATATACAATTGGCATATCATTTGTGGTATGTATACTTCTAGTTGCAACATTTGTTCCTAAAATATCGAGTAGTTTTGTTAATAAAGTGATAAATAAGAGAAAAGATACATAGTTTTCAAGTTGAAAAGAAATATCACATTTATTTAAATATTGGACTTCGATTGATAAACCTTAGACTAATAATTTATCTATAGACAAAAATTCTTTGAGCTGTATACAAATCTGTCATCCACGGAACTACTGGAATGCACTTCAATAAAAGTATTTCAAAAATTGAATAAGTGCATTTAATTTTTAATGTTATTTCTAAGAAAAAAGGTGTCTTACTTTTTATTCAAAAACGAGCCATTTTCGAGTAAATGTGAAATGAATGAAGTTCACATAGCAAAGTCTCAATATTTTTATTAGTTCTACTTTGTGTTTTTAAAGTAAAACTGGGACACCCTGAATGTACAATGTACGTTCATGTTCATAAATTAAATGAAACTCGAATATTTCATACTGATTATACATAAAAATAGCGCATACTTATTCTACACCAACTATAATTGGTTTTTAGCGATTTATGAAAAATTGTATATTAGCCATTTTTTTATCCAAAATCTAATAACATGGCAGGATTTACAAGTAGTAGGTATGATCAAATTAGTTTAAAATTATGCACCATTGTAAGGTACGTCCATTTAATAAAAAACATTTGAGCTCATTAGTTTCTTTTTACATATTAGGTACATATTTATAAATCAGAACAAGTTGTATATAACAACATCAAAAAAAATATTTCATTGGAATTAACATGTTAAAATGTTCTGTCCTATACTGCATTCCTATTTATTTTTATTTGCAGTGAAAAAAAAATATATGAATATCGAAAAAATAACAGTTGTATGTCAGAATGATATTTCATAGATAATTTCTTACATTTCTCTTTAATTTTTTCTTTCGACGATTTTTTTATTATAACATTTTAAAAATTATTCGGTAAACATCATAGAAAGGCAAAAAAAATGTATGTAACAAAGGGTTTAAATTTGAAATTACCTGCACTTGTACCAATGTATGGAATACCATCTTTAAGGACTTTTTTTGCAATAGCCTTAACCAAATTTAAATCATACAAAGTTTTAAGAAGTCTAAATGTATTTCCACCTCCAACAAATATTGCCTCTGCTTTTTCAACTGCTTCTAAAGGATTTACTTTGTGAATACCCTCAACACAATATCCTGAAACAAGTTTATGTAAAATTTAAGTTCAAAAACACTAAATTTTTTTTCAAACCCCATTTCTTGAATGGTATTTCCACTTTTTTTAAGTAAGCATCATGATCACTTAAGGCGTATGGAATGAATAATACGGTAGATACTTTGTTTCTAAAAGTATTAAAATAAATTGTGACGACTATGTTACTAACTTTTTATTAATTAAATTACATTTTTTTCAAATGTATATATTTATAAAAAAACTTACCCATTTAACACTTCACAAATATCATTTGCTGCATATTCTAAAAATTCGTGGCCATGAACTTTTGAAGAAGACAGTAGCAAAATTTGTCTCAACATAGTTTAACTTAAAAATGCAGCTAACTAATATACTAACAAAAAGAAAATACTACAATAAATACAGCTTTATCTTCGGTCATAAATACTTTTTGATTTAAAATTAGAAAAGTTTATTATCCGGGATTTATAGATTAAAAAACTATTCTACATTCTGCGCCCTGACTACATGATTGTCAGATTATAACCTGAAATCAGGAATGTAATAATAATAAATTATTATTGATGTGATAAAAGTTTTATCAAATAACTAAGAAGAAATGTGTATTTATTTGTTCAGTGGCAGCTGGCAGCATTGAAAATGAAAACTACTGTAGTTAACAGGGCTGATTCATAACTATATTTATATTTGCGAAATCGCAAAAATAGCGGTGTTTATTATTATTTAAGAACAAGATACACAGACAAAAAAACACTATTCGTTTATTATGAAGTATTACAGGAAAATTATGGGGTATTTTTGATAAATTTTATTCTTTGTATTATTTCATTTCCGTAATAATAAATTATGTCAAGGTTGTCAAAGTCTCCTGATTGTCAAAGTCCCAAGCTGTCAAATATCCTAACTAGTGATGGGAGATTTCGAGTGAAAAATCGAGTGGTACTCGATTATTGAGATCACTCGAGATATCTCGAGATGTTTACTCCCACCACTCGAGTGATTATTACCCTACGGTTGCACCCCAAAATGTTAGTGCATACTGCAAATAGTCACTGATTGCGTAACCTTTTTTTAAAAAAAAAACAAAAAAAAGTGGTTAGGTTTTAAAGTGCGTGAGCTTTTTTTTTTTAGCTACGCTTATAAGTAATATATGACTAATACAAACATATTTGTGCGCCCGCCGCTGGGATGAAAACGACCAATATCTCGTATCTCGAGTGATCACTCGATTATTAGAAGTACTCGATTATCAAAATTGGTCGATTAGGCCCATCTCTAATCCTAACTACAGGATATTCTGTGCTTCGAGCATTATACTACTGGAGGACGGAGGTAGCCTCTCAATGACCGGGCGTCTTACAAAGTGAAGAGAGAGATAGTTGAAAGGAAGGTACACGGTAACTCTCTCGCGCCAAACGTGATTGGCTCACGACTGATCCAACGTCACAGCTTATACAGCTCCCGACAGACCACCTAGACTGACTTATAGAGCGACTTTGGTGGAAACACTTTGGAGCCTGATTTGGAGCCCAGCGCTCAGTCGTGTCCTAGCATCTAACGTGTACGCATCGCTGTGATTTCGATAATTAGACGTTTTATCATGGACAAGTGTATTGTAAAACATTGTATAAATACAAGTGATCGAGTTGGTGAAGAGAAGCGAAAAGTTTCCTTCTTTAGGTAAGTAAAAAAAAGGAATAGATAAAAGGTAAATATGTACGCCATTTTTCGGTTGACGTAACAAGTTTCCAGGGTTAGCTTTATAATTTTGTTCGCCCACATAGTGTAGTGATTAACGTGATATTGTTATTATAAAATAATGAATGAATTACTGTAAAATATTTTTAGTAATTATTTACTTTATGCGAGTCTTAAATTTTTATGAAATTTACCAATTCCCGTCATTTCGAGATAGTTGAAAATTAATGAAATATTCTTTTCAATTAAAAAAAATCGCAAACAAAACTAATTTCAGATACAGTATTCGTACAGTCAATTAATTTTTATTAAAGATCGTGGTTGTTTGACGTATCCATCTCGAGAAGTCGTAGTAATACGCTAAGAAACAGAAAAATTAATAAAATTTTTAAATAATGATGAAAGCAGAACACCTAGGCTACAGAAAAATAAAATTGTTTATCATGTATTAAAAAACTTTCTGAATGTGAACATATTTGAAAATTTGCATGAACATCAATTTGATAATTTGCCTAACAATTGTAATCATTTAATAGAACTTGTAAGGGCTGAATGTGAAAAGTATATCGATGTACGAATAAATCATGAAGTCAAATTATTTAATTCGGTAAAATCTACGAAAAGGCAAATATTAAATAAATTAAT
>NW_019417952.1:26790-28024 GCF_000390285.2 Anoplophora glabripennis
GCCACGTGGCTCTCCACGCGTATTGCGAATGACGCTAGAGACTACAGTTGTCCAGTTATGTGGTAGTTTAATGTGCTACAACTTCAATAATTTTTTTTTCAGAAACTATAAGGATTTTACAAATTTTTTTTTACAATATTGACTCCATTTCTCATGCCGCATCTATTCCCAAATTTTTTTGGATAAGTTGTGAATCACCCTGTATGTATAAGTATTAGTCCAGGCTGTATCGTTGCTCCAGCTAGGAACATGATTCTCATTCGATTTTTTTTATAATCTTACTAAAAAAAATGACCCTTGAAACATATCCGCATATTGCCAGACGTTACTAATGGTCAAAAATTGTTTAAACAATTTTTTTTAAACAGATTCGTAATTTTCGATTTTTTCGCTCGAAATACATTTTTGTAGGTTTTTTGGGGTATCCTGAACAAACAAGTTCATATGCAACTTTTCTCTAAAATCTACCGTTTTCGAGATATTAACGATTTTTTGTTCGAAAAAAACGCGATTTTAACCATTTTCGAGATTACGTCAGTAAACAGGAGCTTACAACAAAGAATTTTAATTATTTTTCAAGTTTTCTTTTAATAATCCGTATTAACTCCAAGAACAAAACCTATTACCTATCTAAAATACCCATTTTCTACTTTTAATGTCATACTACGTAATATTCTAATTCAAATTTCATATTATTAAAATTACCTACTACGGTACTGTTAGGTAGAAACTAAGTATTTTATTTCAATAATAAAAATTCTTTTAATCGAGCCCCGACAATTCCGCTTAATCTGAGAGAGTTAACAAGATTCTGTCTCGCTTGGTTCTCGACCACCATATCAAAGGCGCCAACACGGATCTTCGAGCTGTATATTATTAACCTGTGGTAATACTTCACAGCTTACCACTTTGACAACGTTGATATTTGCGAAAAGTGTGGCTGAATGTGTGAGAGAGACAGACAGTATCTCAATACATGCTGTCTCATTCTTAACATCAACGACGGGAGTCCTGCGGGAAACAAATTTCTTCCAAGGTCGCTAAAAGGAGTAGGTTGCCAACAAACTTTGGCCTTGAGCTGTCCAATTGTATTCCTGCGTTTTTAAGGCGGGAACACGTCATCAATGTTATAATTTGATTTCTATCATGTAACTCAATATTAGTTATTTTAATTATTAATCTGTCGTATTCCACCCTTCGAGCGAGCTTCAGGATTTCAGAACACCCCGTATAT
>NW_019417953.1:0-9804 GCF_000390285.2 Anoplophora glabripennis
TGTCCAGGCCTACACGAGATGAGGCAGGATAAAGAGGGATAATCCCCCTCGATCCCAAATCATTGAGGCCAATTTCTAGCCATAGAATAATGGCGACTTCCAAGATGCTTCCAAATTACGCACTTAATGAAACGTTATATTTATAAGTTGATCTGTAAGCAGTATTATGTAGGCTATATTTTAAGTACTGTAATTAAACCAAAGTTATATTATTTATAATTTATATTATTTCGTTTAAATATTTAAAGGTAATTGTTATTTGAACTGACAACATCGCACATTCTTTCTGTTGGAGCAAGCTAGTCAAAGGAGTTTATTATATATTATTAAAAAAAATTGTAGGATTCCATAAACTAAAGAATAATTGCCAAAGATGTTGAGGATATGTAAAACTAACATTTTAAAGTACCACTGAAATTAATTTTTTAAAAATGTATGTCCAACAACATTATTTAGTTTAGTTAATGTATTGACTAGCACAGCACATAGTACGTAATGGAGGTCTATGACGTTAATTGTGTAAATTTTGTGTTTTGATAAACAATTACTAGTTTTTTTAAGTATTCCATATAATTATGGATTTTTTTAAGCCCAATGGACATAATACAGCTTTTTTATTTTAAAACGTATTTATTGGTATCACTCAAATGGATGTAAACCGAATAATGCTAAAGGCTACTGAATTAACTTGTTGAACACAGTTATGAAAGTGAGTTAAATTGATGATTAAAAGGTATATAAGTAAAAATTGTTGATATATTTAGCTTTCGTATCAAAATGTTTATTGTATATTAATTATTTAGAATAAAACTTAAAAAAAATAAGTGTTCCAAGACTTCCAAGTGAAATATTAACAAATCTTTGTTATAGGTGCATCTGATCTTGTTAAGAAGGCAGAATTAGATAAATCTCTATTAGATCATAAATATCTGCTATTCTAATGGTTCTCAAACACAGACGATATAAAATGACCTCCGAACAGCCGCTGAAGAAGAAATTAAGAAGAGGAGATGAAACAGAACATCTAGATGAAACTGATTTTATCAATAATTTAGCAGAAAATGGTGTTCCAACAGATTTGCAAGCATTACATCTTTCACTTCCTGCCAATATTAACGAAGATGACATTACAAGAAATGTGGTTAACTTACAGTTTTGTGAAGAAAAATCAACTTTTCGGACTAGTGAATGTGAATCTAAATCAAGTGAAAGGATTATAGATGATGAAATGAACTGTAAAGACAATGCTTCTACGCCAGAGAATTTTATAGAAAACTTAGCATATATTAGCAATACAGAAAACATTTCAATTGAACCAGCTCCTAACATAATTACACCGAGTCAGTCTCCTGTAATTAGCTCAATTCCATATGTTAGTTCCATTAATCCTATCCCGAATGGTTTGACTAGGCCTAATTCTCAAAATAAAAGACAGACAAACCACGATAGACAGTTGTCACTAGATCAAATTTCTATTCAAGATATTCATGATGAAGGCGATGGATTAGATGATTTTCAAATTCATCTTATTAAACAGTGTATTTGTGGAATTTCAGAAACTACTTTACGGAGACCTTTTGAAGGTCAACAAATAAATGACGGAACTGGTACTCGAACAGCTATGTTGTCAGAATGGTCAATCAAAAAAGTGTTACAATTCTTGTCAAACTTACAATTATTGTTTGATGTTTATCTGAAACAAAATAATAAAGGTTTTATTTGTTCCAGAATTGTCACTATTTGCGATACGATCATCTGCAACGAAAATAATTTAATAGAGCAAATAATATCCCTTTGTGATACCAGAAATAAATTTGTAAATTTTTTGGCAGCTAGAGTATTGAGCAGCTTTTTAATAATAGCTAAAACTAATATAAATAATGAGTGGCTGGAAGCTATTCTTAATTTTCTCACAACGGAAAATATCGATTATATTAAAATGAATTTTGCCTTGGAGGTAGTGAAACGTGTTGTAGAATGGAAGGACATCGAAATACATGTATTAGAAGACGCGGATACTTCAGACACTGCCGGACCAAGTTCGCAAGAAGTTGAGATAAATATTAACTGCGTCACAGTTCCATTTAGCGATTCGGAGAGTTACGATACCTCAGCCATTAAAGGTCTTATAATAAAAAGTTTAGAATCGAAATGGCCAGAATTGATACACAAAGTCCACGATTTAATTCAGCACAACACAACTACTGAAATTCAAACTTACATATTAACATTTTTAGCCTTGTGGGAGAGTATAATTTCTGTCAAGGCAAATTTAAGCGTTATTGATACCAAACCATTTTATGCGGGTTTGGAGAAATTCGTCAGCATGTTAAATAGTAATCTCTCCCCTCTTATCTGGAAACAGTTGTTATCCTTATTCAATGAAGTCCTGTGTTATGGCAGCACATTAGCGCTGCAAGATGTACTGCCTGAAGATACGTGTCAGTTGGCTCATTGGGTCGTAAGGTATGTCAAAGATTATAGACTTTTAGATAGATTGCCATATAGGAGAGATGAAGGGTTAACAGTAAATAGTTTTGTTGGAACCATCGTAAGTTCACAGCCTATGCAATCTAATATTGACAAAACGTTATTGCAAAAAATGGTCCTATTAGTTCTGAAATCTGTTGCTATCACGATAAAAGAAACCAGATCTGATAGTTCTGATTCTAGTGTGGGTTCTGATGACAATGATTTTTATCAAGATATGCAACTTATTGAACGATCCATTAGAGATGTGTTAAAGAAAGTTGATATTTTTATAAAAAATAGTTTAGATTTCCACCCTGAGACTCCTTTTTCTAAAATATTAATTCATTTATTTAACGACCAAGACGACTACATGATTGAATCTATGGTTTGTACATTGGATATAACTGTTGGTATATCGTATAGAAATGCGGTTTTTCCCGATCTAATTAATATGCTGAATCCGATCCACTCCTTCATCGAATTTTTGAAAATTGTTAGTCATGACTCTGGTGTTTTGTTAGATTTTTTAGTTAGTAATGAAACATGTTTTTTGTTGTATCTGTTGAGATTTTTAAAATATACAAAACGAAATTGGTTAAAATTTGTAAGTACTTGTGGAGAAGGCAGTACTTCCAGAAGTAACGAATTAGATGACACAATGTCAGTCCTCATTCGTTTAAATATGCAAATTAACCGATTAGTGTCAAGAAATCTTTTTCCTTATAATATAACCCCTGTTTTGAGACTGCTTGAACTATGCGAAAATTTGTATGAAGGTAATGAATATAGTTGATAATTATGATTCTGTTCAAAATTAGTATTAAGTGTAATATTATTTCTGTTCAAAATCGAGTACAAAAGTTTGTATTATTCCTTTGATTAGGATTAGACTCTCGTGTCTTCAATAGTATTTATATAATTTAGTTTTCTAGACATCCATTCCTATTTTATGTAAAGAAATATTTAAGTCTGTACACAACTTCTACGGTAGGTGTATTAATTTATTTTCAATATTTATTTTATATATAATTTGTGTATTGTTTTTAAATGTAAAATATAGTTACCTTTTTATTTATATTATTAATATATGTATGTAAATATTGATGCAAATGACACTTAATAATGCAATACTAAATACTCTATCAATGTTACAGAGCAAATGGAATTTAAAAGGAAGTTAAATTAACTACTGTCTTTTATAAGAAAAAATAAAAAACAATTTTTTTACGATTTGAAATTAAAATTTTAATAAATGCCATTTATTTTGTAACTTGTGGCAGAAGTAGGTATTTAAGCTTAATAGAGGAATTTGTCTGATATTGAATGTAAGTAGGAATAGGTATATATTTTTAATGTTTTTTTATAGAAAATATTTTAATACAGTAAATTAAATGTACAAAATGTATTTTTTAATAATAAAAAAATTATAATTCAATGAAAAGGTAATAATTATTTCTAAAATAATCATTATTCACAACTTATCCAAAGAAATTTGGGAATAGATGTGGCATGAGAAATGAAGTCAAATCCTTAGTTTCCGAAAAAAAAAATTATTGAAGTTATAGTACTTTTAACCATTACATTGCTGGACAACTATAGTTTGTAGCATCATTCGCAATACGAGTGAAGAGCCACTTGGCTTCAGCAACTTCGAATACTGAAATCCGACTGTTTACAATAGTTTTTTAGTAGTTAGTGTCAAAAATGGCTTGCATGTATAGCAACTCAGAGTTGATGGATATCGTTTTAATTGGTAGACACTGAGTAAGAGGGACCCAAATGTGTTTACGTGCCGTGGACAAAATTTTGGACAGTTGTAACATAAGGTATGTCAAATTACTTTATTATTTAAAACCACAAATTAATTTTATTAATTAATAACAATAGCGGCAAAAGCAGTTGAATTTGTTAATATACAGTAAAATAGGTGCTATAAAATTCTATTTATTTCTTCCCTTGCGAAATCCTTTCAAGTTTTTGTCCGTTTCTATCAGACTTTGCCGCCATGCCAATCGCATTGTGCGAGATCAGGTTTTACAGCGGTCCCCTCATAAACATGTTTTCAAAAATTTGAGTATTTTATTTCTATCGAGTTTTTTTGTAACACACTCACATGGAGTAGAGTTATGTGTATATGAAGTATGAAATATTACTGAAGTTAAATTCAGGTTGCATAAGTAGAATTTAAAAAGATGAATTAAATTAAATAAAAACCACTATGAACTTTTTTCCCATAATATTAAATGGTGACTATTTTTTTGTAGACCTCATGGTTATGCAACTGTGAAGTAATCTTATATTTTTTTTAAATGTGAACCGTACTAGCTATGGTCTAAAAATATTTAGACTGATGATTTCTTTATATCCTTTGGGTAAAAATGTTCATAACATAAACATTTTTACTGACATAATATCTCTCATTGATATTAATAAAGCTTGTTACCCATCGCCTTGAAAACGCAGTGGTCGTCACAAAATGCACCTAGATTTTAAAATTTATTAGTTTATTCTCGCCCACGACTATCATCTACTGAAAAAAATTTCAGAATAACATAGAATGTATAACCTTTATAGAGTTTAAGATTTAAACTCTATACAGCATCGTAGCTAGGGGCTAACTGCGGAGGCGGCACTAGCAGACCCGCAGCCTGCTGGAGCACGGGTATATTAAGGACCAGTTATCCTAATATAGGGATTGCTATTCACCAAGCTTAACAAAAATTATTTATGATCACAGATTGATCAAAAACATTAATAATCTCGCTGTACTGTGGAAAAGTATTAATGTAGACCATGCAATTGATAAATTGGCCTCAGAAAAAGCCAGAAAGTACACCTTTAACATATTTTCACATTTCAACAATTTCATATCTTTTTAATGCGTAAATGTACGAATATACTTGTAACTTAAATTGCACTTTAAAGTTATTGTATTGTTCCCTACAAAATAAGTTTTGGGAGCACAAAATTCAAATCTTGCCTTGGGCCCTCAAATTTCTGTGTAATAGATTATCTATATTAATGCATTTCTCAGGAATTTTGAGGCAAACTAACCAGCTTCTATAAATTAATATAAATTTCCAACCAGAGTTTCAGAACAAACATCTCTATCTCTTTAAAACATGCATATCCATCCCAATCACCTGTACCAGTTGTGTTAGTAAAAGTTATAGTAGTTTAATGTCATTTAAATATATTTTTTATTATAAAATAAATCAATCAGATACATAAATTATTAAAATATTTGATATACTGACAAATCTCCAAATTTTATTAAAAACTAATGTGTAAAACAGTATTTGAATTATCCTAAAATATACAAAAAAAATAGTACATTGTATTTACTCGTTTCATTGTGAAAAAAATCTTACCTTCAGTTATCGTAATCTTCATCAATACATAAGTTGTCACCAGAATTTTGACAGTAAGCATTTGAGATAGGAATAAGGGGTGGAATATTATCAGTACTTGCTACTTTTGGTGGCACACTATTGGTAGATTTATTTGTGGGTGTGGAAACTACTGAAGGGATAGATAACTGTTCTGAAGCTATTGTAATGTGAAGTTTTGGTTCATCTTTTTGTCCTAATAAACTGTTTACAGAAAAATTTATTTTTTTATTTTCTTGTGCAATTTTTGGTCCGTATTGAATTACTGGTGTTCTACTAGTAGAAGTACTCTGTTCATTATAATAATTTGCGGTGACTTGAACAGGAGAACCTGCTTCTGGCGAAGTAACAACCTCCATTGAATTTCCAGCATCATCCGAATCACCTTCATTTTTCTCTGAATTCTCCTCACAAATAGCATTATTTTCATTGTCTTCTTGTACACTAGCATCAGGAATATTTTTCACTAAGTCTTTTAAAAAGTCAAATCGACTCTCTGATAATATACACTGCTTCATGTGGGATGGAGTTAATGTTTTAGCATTTCTGGCTTGTGTTATCTGCATTGATTTTGTTAAAAGCGATTCCACGAAAAGTTCCAAGGTTCTAGGTATATTTACATTAAGGAAAATGTTACTATCTTATATAAAGCATTTTACAAAAAAATTCTCTAAAAACCAACTAATCAAATAACATACTTAAAGAATAATATATTGAAATAAACCACAATTTAATATTTTTTAAACTGAATTATTAACTCTCTTTTCACAATATAAAATAATTTTGAACCAATAGGCACCTATTAATTCAGAATTCATTAAATTCTGCTGCAGTTCACAATCAATATATTTTTCTTTCACATTACTGTTGGATGTTGAATTCCAAATAGTAAGAAATATGCAATATTGTCATACAGGGGTGTATTTTTAAATTATGTGCCCTGGGCGAAAATTTTCTGCCACCACAGTATCTGTTGGTAAATATAAAATGTCAGCAATAAACCCAGAAGAGCTGCCTCAGGCAATCGCCCCCTAGTCTTTAGGAAAATACCACTCTGTCACCATATATATATATATTTTAAAATTTTGAAGATTTAGGAAATAAAGTTTTCAATATTAAACAGCTTTATACTATCACCCACATAAAGTTATTGCAAAATCAACATTTTGCTAATTATTACTGCTATATATTTTATATATATTTAATACATTTCTTTTTGCCACAGATTTTTTTTAATATGATTAATTACAATGTTTAATAAATTCTTTTGTTAACATTTTTGTCTACCATTACAATATATGAAACAAAATCCCCTCCTGGAATAAAAATCACGTCTGTAGCCTTAATCGTATACTGTCATATTTCAGGTTTCACACTATTATGTATACCACAAGTATTCTACACTAATTGTCATAATTCACTTTTAATTAAACAATGACAATTTGTCAACCACTAATTTGCTTCAAGGGTCAAGTATATCCAAATTATAAAACTGATTGCATTCATATGTACTTCACTCGTACTTACTACAATTTACCTAAGGTAACAACATCCTAAAGCCCATATTTAATTAATTTACATGACATATTTAATAGCAATGCGCGTAATTTTTAGAGAAAAACGAGATCTAACAAAAAAGGATATAGATAATAACTGGTACTGCCTGTGCCACTTTTCCAACTTCTTCATCTGTTTGCATAATTTTTTTAATTCGACCCTGCAAAAATTAAAAATGTAATTTTTATTGATATTCCAAAATAACCACATACCGCAGGAAATCTCGCATTGTATTTTCTTTTTTTCGATGGCATATCTGTTTTATTTTTATATGGAAAAATAAATTACTAATTGTCAACAAGACTTTTTAGGTTAGAAACGGACAGCCATAGAACAAATAAAATAAATAATCAGAAACAAAACATATGGACGTCAGTGGTCTGATCATAGACTATGACCACAAGCGCCATTATTCCATGGCTAGAGATTGGCCACAATGATTTGGGATCGTAGGGGCCATTATTCCATGGCTAGAAATTGGCCTCAATGATTTGGGATCGAGGGGGATTATCCCTCTTTATCCCGCCTCATCTCGTGTAGGCCTGGACAGCCTTCGTAGGTGGGCCCCATCCGTCGTCTACCCCGACCGCAAATGCGGCCGGTGTAGGCGCTTTGTGGGACCTCCTTTTGTCCTGGCTGGGCCCCGCCGGCTAGGGCCCTTTCTTCTGGCGCTCTTCTTGCTTCGCAGGCTCGTCTGTGTAAACCCCGGGGGTGGTGTCATGTTTATGGTTGGGTAAGGAGGTGCGGCTATGCAGCCTGGGATGCGCTTTGCTAATGTGGCTAGCTTAGGCTAGCGCGGGAAGGGAGTGGTAAGGAGGGTATGGGGGGGGTGTGTATTTGTGTGTGTGTGTCGTTGTCCTAGTTTCTTGATCCTGGCGGTCTCTGAAACAGAAAAGGTTAGCGGGCAGGGGGGGGATGTCGTTAGGGTGGTCACCCAGGGTCAAAAAGTTGGTGTCTAGGTCTTTTGTGTTTGTCGGTCACGTCGGGTACGTAGTCAACGGCTTGCCTGAGGAGGGGATTGTCATGTCTAGCGGCTACGTCAAATCGTTTCTCCGCGTTTTGTCTTATTGTCTGTGTAGCGTTTGTGTATTGTAAGTCTCGTAATATGTCAGTGTTTCTTACGTACCAGGGCGCGTCGGTGGCCGTGCGGAGGGCTATGTTTTCCACAGCCTGTAATGACTTTAAGTGGCTTTTTGCCGCGTGACCCCACGCCGTGGAGGCGTAGGTTAGCTGCGGTTGAAGTACCACCTTGATAAGCGTTCGCTTATTCCTTAAACTGAGGGTGTTTCCACCTTTGAGTAAGGGATAGAGCCTAGCCCTGGTGGTCTTCGCTCGCGCCACCGTCTCCACGATGTGCGGTTTCCACGTGAGACGCTGGTCCATCGTCACGCCCAGGTATCGTGTTTGTCGATTCCAGGAGATAGGTTCCTGGGATAGTGTCAGTCTGTCGAGGTTTTGTGGGATTTTTCGTTTGGTAAAAAGGATAGCCGAACTTTTGTTGGGATTAATTTTGACTTTCCACCTGTTGCACCAGGTTTCAAGTTGGTCTAAGGAGTTTTGGAGGAGGGAGACGGAATATCTAGGATCTACGGATTGGGATGTGATTGTCAGGTCGTCGGCGTATAAGTATATGTTGGTGTTGGGGGAATGTGTGATGTCGGAGTTGTAAATGGTATATAGGTGTGAGGACAGGACGGTGCCCTGGGGGACACCGGCCTCCATGAGACGGGTGGTGGAAAGAAAATCTTGGATTTGGATGCGGAATTTTCGGTGGTGTAGGTAGGATTTTATGAGTTTGGTAAAGGATATGGGATATTATTATTATTATGTCATTGTCTGGTTCTCTGTCGACGCGTCCGTATCGAAGGCCTTTGCGACGTCCAGGAAGACAGCACCAGTGTACTGTCCCCTGTTGAAGGCCGCCGTGATGTGCTCGGTAAGGCGAAGGATTTGGAGTTCAGTGGAGTGATTGGGTCGGAAGGCGAACTGCTCGTCTGGAATGACTTGCAGTTCTTGGGAGTGGGTTCTTAGACGGGTTAGGATAATTTTTTCTACCACTTTGCTCATAGCCGGGAGCAGGCTAATGGGCCGGTAGTTGGATGGGATGGTGTGATCTTTGTTGGGTTTTGGGATAAGGATTATGTTTGCTGTTTTCCAGCGGGTAGGGAAGTGTCTTAGTCTGAGTGTCGCGTTTGTTATGTTTAGTAGGGCCATGAGGCCCTTGTGTGGTAGTCGTTTAAGTGTCGTGTTATGTATATTGTCGGGTCCGGGGGCTTTTCTGTTTTTAAGTCTGCGTATTGTCAGTCTTAGTTCGTCAGGTGTTGCGGGGGGGATTATGTCATTGTCTGGCTCTCTGTCGACGCGTCGGGCCGCGCGCTCAGCCACT
>NW_019417953.1:11553-30869 GCF_000390285.2 Anoplophora glabripennis
TGTCTTGCGAGGTCGAGTTGGATTGGAGTTCAGTGGAGTGATTGGGTCGGAAGGCGAATCACCACCCTCAGCGTTTTTTCTTCGCTGAGGGTGAAGGTGTGGTACTCCTCGCCTTTGCCTGTCAGTGTCTTTGTCAATAGTCTGTGGTCGTTAGGTGTGTTTGGGGGTGTGTGTGTGTGCCTGTCTGGGGTATAATATCTGTCATTTGTTTGTTAATGAGTTGGGTGGGTGGGTGGGTATGTAAGTGTTAGTCGTGTTGGGATGCCCCCTTACGGGGGCGTTCGTATCTTTTGGTGTATTTGTCTGTCTGGTATATTGTTTGTCGGGGGTCGCAATTTTAAAGAATTGTATTTTAAAGTAATGCAAATAACTGGTAAATAAGCAAAAACCTACCTGGGCATAACCCCGGGACAGGTACCTGCGACAAAGATGCCGACGGCCTCTATGCTTAAGCCGGGGATTAGGTCGATGATTAAAAGGAAAGAAAAAGATAATTTCCACGTAGCCTTAATAAAGACAGGTAGATCTTGCTCGTTGCAATGCACTTCACCTCACAAACAAACACGTCCGCTCAGTTCGGCTGTTCGCTCTGAACTGAATGACAACAGACGCTACGATCTACGACGCAAGAAAGTTGGTCCGTTTAAACCTTAGAGCATATACTAGAGGAGGCAGCTTCTCAGTGGCCAAGGTACCCCATATACCTCTCTCTCTAAACCTCCGCTACATTCTCGGCCACTTGCCTCCAGTAGTATATGCTCTAAATGTTTAAACTTTTCAACGTTGACGTTACAATACAAGATTAGCTGCAACCATCGTTCAAAAGTATATAGGAGGCAGTTCGTTTCAACGTCTTGTAGTCTGTGTGAAAAGGAATCCTTGAAGCGGATGTAAAATTACATTAAATTTTTCAATTTTTTATCCTTAAAACAAGATCCATATTGATATCATTATGAAATTATAACTCCCTTTTATGAGAGATCATATAAGCGCATGTGCAAATATTGAGAACTCCCTAAGTGAATGCGCTCCGGGAATATTTTTGTTTGTGACGAATGGCGGGAATTAAGAATTATTATAACAATTAAATTAACCTAAAATATGTTCATAAAGAAATGGTGTATGGAGTATGAAAATTTTCTTTAAATATATGATGGACTCCTAAAATCTAAAATTGAGTGATTTAACCCCTGTTATTTTATTAATTCACGGATTATAGAAAATTTAAATTTTCCTTCGGTCTTCTATCAACAATGTTGATAAAGTATTAGCGAATTTAGTATACACAAGGGTGATACCTATTCTTAGTAATACATAAATATACACGTATATGCCTTTTTTATAATAATGTCTTGTACAGAAAGAGTGATAGTTTTAGTTGATATGGATTGCTTTTACTGCCAAGTTGAAGAAAAGCTTGACCCCAGTTTAGAAGGAAAACCAATTGCTGTTGTGCAGTACAATGCCTGGAGAGGTGGAGGGTTTGTAAATTATAAGTTTATATGCACAGTTTGGCCAAAATCGTCTTGTCTGCGAGTTTCAGATGTGTGGAGATAATTTGTTCTTATGTTTAAATACAGAATATAAAACCTTCATTAAATAACTATATTTACCAGACCTAAGTAAAATTTTTGCACAGAAATATTTAGTACAGAAGAAATTTTTGGTACTATAGACTCTTCTTTATCTACACATCTTGTGGGCAAGATGAGTTTGATCAAGTTGTAGTATATAGTATTATAGAAGTGAATTAGTTTTAAGCGTATTATAATATTTCAGAATAATTGCTGTTAATTATCCTGCTCGTGAGAAAGGAGTTACAAGACATATGAGAGGCAATGATGCAAAACAAAAATGTCCAGAAATTGTTCTAGTTAGAGTACCAGAAGTAAGAGGAAAAGCAGACTTAACAAAGTAAATATATGCTCTGATATTAACTAGTATATCAACTAATAATCAATGGAAACTTTTAAGTAACAAAATCTAGGTATTTAAAAAATAATTTGAGCTACTGACAAATTCTTGAAATTTTATTAAACCAAGAGGATTATACAAAATGGATAAGAGCTGAATTTGAATGTGAATCTCTGAAACTATCAGAAATAGAGAGTTCATTAAATTAAAACAAAATTAAATTATCCCCCAGGGAGATATAAAAAATATCAACTGAGATTTTTTTTAAATGCAAAATGTTTGAATTCATTTTCCGGTTTTATTTGAAGAGTTGCATGAAAATAGCTATTTTCATTCTATTTTAATTTGATATTTCATGTCAATGATTTTTTTATGAACCTATTTTAAATGTTTTATTAAATTTTAGATACAGAGAGGCAGGAAAAAGAGTTGCAGACGTTTTACAAATATTTACCCCAATTTTGGAAAGAGCATCAGTCGATGAGGCTTATTTGGACATTACAGATGTTGTACAGAAAAAAATTACAGAGTTTAGTGAAGTTCAACTTAATAATTTGCAAAATACGTATGTCGTCGGTTATGATATCCAGGATTTTTTATATAATGTTAATAAAAATAGGGATTACTCTGAGAGTAATTACAGACTGACTCTGGGAGGTGTAATTGTTGAACAAATTAGAGCAGAAGTATACAAAAAGACAGGTAAGTAGTGCATGGGCTAATTTGATTTTTCTTTAGTATTTATTCTTAAAAATCAAAATATATATTTTTTTTCATTTAGTATAAAATGGCCTTATAGATGTAGTGAAATTTTAAACTGCAACTTATTTTAGATATGAAGAAAATATTATTTACAGAAAATTAATAAGTAACTACCATCGAATATAGAAATTTAAATGTATGATTCAATATTATCAACAGTCTGTAAATAAAACTGAGATGTTTAAACTACTCCATCAGATTTTTAACATCCTGTAAAAGTTATTTTACGGTCATCTTAAATTTTGACATAGTATAAAATTTCGTAATATTTAACAAATCTGTTAACGAATACAATTTTAACGTGCATTTAAAATTTAATAGTGAGATACAGAATTGTCCCCTTAAAGCTTTAAGTTTCTGTTTCAGTTTAAAAATCTAGCAGATATTGCTCAGAAAATAAAAAATTAGCCATAATTCATAAATAATAGAGCCCAATTATGTAGTTTTTAGCAGATTTTATTACTTTTTGACAATAATTGGCTGTGCAAAAATGTTTCATTTTCAGACATATCCAGTGTTCACATGTTCAATGTCGATGCATTTCACCTAGATCCTGAAGTCACATTTATGTAAAATGAAACTTTTTGGGGTATAATAGTCCCAGAGATATTAAACGTATAAAATTTATATCATGAATGTAATTACCTCAATTTATTCAGGTTATTTGTTTTCAAACTTTATAGTCAAACCAAGATATTTGTCTTATATAGATTTTTGATCTATAAAATTGTCGAAAAAAATCCAATATTTTTTATTTTGTGATTTTAGGATACAAATGTTCGGCAGGAATAGCACATAATAAAATTCTAGCAAAACTGGTATGTGGATTGCACAAACCAAATAAACAGACCATATTACCACAAGAATCTGTACCAAAATTGTATAAAGAGTTACCATTAAAAAAAGTTCCTGGACTTGGAGGAAAATTTGGAATCAGTATTTCAGATAAACTCAACATTTCGAAAATAGGGGAATTGGTTACATTTAGTGAAAAGCATTTAGTGAAATACTTTGATGAAAAAACTGCGTAAGATATTCCTCACATAAGTTTAAATAAACAAATATATTTAAAATATTTACTTACATATACAATGTGCTTTCTAAGTTCATGTTACAACTTCAGGAGGTTGTTCCTTGGATGATTTTAGGCTAAAAAGTCTTAATGAAGGTTTGAAACCTGAACTTTACTACATTTGTGTATCACTTTCATAAATTTTGCCACACTAAGTTTGTGTTTAGCGAGCGAATGATAAGACTTACCTCAGTGTTTTTGGCGATTTTTTGTATGGCGAAATGTGAATCAGAGACTTTGCCTGTTATTGCAAAATGTTAAAGGCCTTTGGCGACGATACCATATCGCAGCCACGAGTTTGTCAATGGTACAAATGTTTTTAAGAAAGCCAAGAAGACATCAAACATGAGGCGAGATCTGGTCAAATGTGAAGGTGTTTCTAACCGTTTTCCTCGACTACAATGGAGTAGTTCATCACGAATTTTTACTGCTCGGTTGTACAGTTAATAAGGAGTCCTATCTACAAATTTTGCACAATTTGCATGAGGCAACTAGGAGAAAACGATAAGAACAAGAAAGACAACTCGTGGATTTTGCACTACGACAACACACTGGCACATGCCGCTTTGCTTTTCCAACAGTTTTTGGTGAAACACAACACCGTTGTGATGCCACAACCACCCTATTCTCCGAACATGTCCCCCTAGACCTTTTCCTATTTCCCAAACACAAAATGATACTCAAAGGGCGTTTTTCAACAATAGTGAGATAAAGGCAAAATCGCAAACTGTGCTCAACAATGCTACTTTGAAGGGGATAGGATAAAAAGTGAAGTAAATAAATACTTAGAAAATTATCAATTACTGTTACTTTTCGATCAAACCTCGTACAACACGTTCGCGGGGATATTCAAGTAAATAGTGGTTTTAAATCCTTAGCTCCTCAAGGCTTTTTGGCTTTAAATGACATGGACTTAGAAAATCTTCCATATATACAGAGTACTCAATCTTTAATAATTGTTTCCCTTTAAATTTAATTGTTTCTGAGATACATATACAATTTGACTGAACTACATCCACTACATCTTAAAAAAACTATAGTGTTTTGTTTTTGCAATTAAGAATGTTTACTGCCGATGTAGGATTTCTTGTTAGATAAAAATAACCATAAAATTTTTTGGGCTTAAGACGTTATTTATTTAATGATCTTGAAATGTTATTTTCCATATGGAAAAATTACCAGATAGTGCAACAAATAAATAATTAGTTAAGACATGCGTGGCAATTTCTTATTTTGGTGCAATTTTTTTGATAAATATAGTTGGTATATTTTTATTTTTAGAAAATGGCTATATAATATTGCAAGAGGTATAGATTATGAAGCAGTGACAACAAGGCTCATATCAAAATCTATTGGTTGTTGTAAAAAGTTCCCTGGAAGAAGTGCTTTAACTACAGCTGAAAGTATTGATCACTGGGTGAATGAATTTGTTTCCGAAATATTGGAAAGGTTGGAAGGAGATCTTAAGGAGAATAATAGGAGAGCAAGGCAAATAACACTGCACTTTACTCAAACTGTTAATGGCAAACAAATTAGTAGTTCAAGAACTCTTTCCTTAAATTGTTACGATCATTCGAAAATGACTCAAATTTGTTTAGATGCTATAAAAAGGTATTGTATGAAGTCAGATGGTACCTATGACATAAGATACTTAGGGTTCAGTGTAGGAAATTTCGAGCTAAATAAGAAAACTGGAAACATATCAAGTTTTTTTGAAAATATGAGAAATTTTAATTTGCAAAAAAGTGCCATATCCGAAAATAGTGTTAAACAAGAATCAGATTGGTTAAAACAAAACATAGCGAATACTGAATTATCACCAAATATTGTAATAGAAACAGTAGGTGTAATTCCAAACCAGCATGAGGATCTTATTTTGGAAAAGAAAAAGTACTTGAATGAAGATAATACTTCTCCATCTGAGGAACAAATTAGTTTTTCAGGTAATGATGAAATTCACGATCAAACTTATCAAGACAACACTTCGATTTACTCTGCAGAAACTGACGATTTAAATGATGATATAAAGAGCCTTATTTTTTATGAAGATATCTATCCAGAAAGTGTTGCTACTGAACCTATCTTCACTAAACCACTAAGTGAAAATAAACGCAAAATTAACGACACAATTTTAAAAAATTCATGTCATACCGATTCATTTAGTCAGGGGTCATCAAGTTCCTTTTTTTCCAAATACTTTGAAAATTATAATATTGATAACTGTTATTCGAGTCCGACTGAGAGGGATTTTGATACATCTAAAATTTTAACACAGGAATTAGAGGATTCAGACGAAATTAAGTCTCATGAATCAATACAGATTGCTGAAGATAAAATTGAGGAAAAAAATATAAAATCACAGATAGAATTCGATGAATGGGAAAACAAAAAACTATCAGGTTCAGACATTTGTCCTGAATGTAGAAAAAACATACCAAAGTCTGAATTTGGATCTCATATGGATTATCATTATGCTTTAAATATTGTTAAAGAGGAAGCTCATTTATATAAACCGACACAAAGCAGTACATCAAAACAAGCATCTTTAAAAAATCGGTCATTTAAGAATCTTTCCAAACCGGCTATTAAAAAAAGAACAGCAGATACGAAACCAATTCTTGCTTATCTGCAAACAGATGAATTAAATGAGGAGAATAGTGAGTTATGCACTGAGTGTAATAAAAGAATTAAACTGGATGATGTAATTAACCATATGGATTATCACACAGCAAAAAAAATACATTTAGAGATAAATGCAACATCATCTTTTGCTCCAACTAGGAAAAACGTTGAAAAAATACACGTAAAACGAAAGAAAAAAAAAGTTAAAAGTAGAGGAACTATTACTTCTTTTTTAAATCACGGAAATATTTAATTGATACTGTATAATGTTTCATGGAATTTTATAATGAATTTTAATAACTTTTAATGTTATTTGAGGTACCTATCGGGTTTTATTTTGTATAGATATGTCTTTTTATTTACGTAAATATAGGGAGAATTTTAATATAAAAATTTGTTTCTTTTACTACCTATCCAGTGTCCACATTAAGGTGAATTCTAGAGGTGCTGAATTATATTTTTATGGTAGAGCATAAAAATACTGCCTTTTTTATTTTTAAGCATCGTTTGGTATTCCAAAGTTTGAGATCAAACCAATGTTAGTATATTGGAATGGTTTGTTGGGGTCTGTTAACGTATGCACACTGTCATCCGACAACTTTGTACGTTGGCAGTCTGCTGTGATATATTTAGATTTGGTTTGGACACCCAACGCACTAGCTGAGCTGACAGTGACGGCGGTAAGTAGTATTCTGATAATAAAGTGTGGAACCCCTGCCATTTTTATAAGACTCACAAAGAGAAGTTTTATGTACGAAAAATTTAGGAAGTAATTGCAAAATAAAAAAATTAATTTTTTTTTTCTACGGGAGAATCTGTCACGCTTGACTCGTGTCAGTTTTTGGGAAGATGACTAGCTGATTAAGGAATGGGTCTTACTTATTCTATTGATGCATTCGGCCGATAAACTGAGTTCTTTTAATAATTTGAAAAAAATAACATTGATTTTAATGCAGGAAGAAGAAATGTTACTGATTTTTCTTCTGGTATGCTTAAAAAAAGTATAAACATTTTCCAACCCACATTTTGGGAACATTCCTGACATTCCGGCAAGCTATTTTATACCTTCAGGCATATTTGTGTTATTAATATTGTAGTTATAGAGACTACATGCTGTGAGTTCAGCGTGTCATGTTCCAAATCAAATCTAAGCAGACACTGCCGACAACTCCACTGTAGGTGGACGCATAAATCAGAACTTAACAGTTTGATTTCAGTAATTAATTGTGAGTTGTGCATCATATTTATCGTCTTATCTTCCCTAATAGAACAGTCAGAGACAGTGAAAAAGAAAAAATTAAATTAGTTGAAAAACTTCAATATTATATATCTCAAAAACTAAACCGTTTAGAATATAGTTCCACTGGAACTTTTTCCTTTAAATAACCAAAGAATCACCTTGTTAATATCGTCAAATAATTCCACTCTTAACTATGAGTTTGAGATTAATTCGTTAGTTATGAACTTGTAAAGGGTGTAACTTTGAGTGGAAGTCATATTTTTACCGAGACTTCCTTTGGCCTTTAGAATTCAATAATTTATTTATTCAAATTCCGTTGTGAAAACTTAACTTTTTTTCGTATTTTCCTTACCCAGCCGCTGGACCAGCTAGTGTAACCACAAACTATGGCGTGCGTTACTCGCAGAGTATGCACAATTAGAAACTGGGCTGTGCATTGTTGTCAAATCTTTTTAAAAGAAAAGTAAGGTTTTAAGGTATAAATTGAAGAGCAGAAAATTTTACATTCAGATATGTCCTTGACCATTTTCCAAGATGGCGGACACGATTCCCAAAAAATTAACCGATTTACGCCAAATTTTGTATAGGGGGGTTTTTGGGGTCGCTGACTACGAATCTGAAATCTGTTTTTGAGGAATTTTAGTCCAAGATGGCGGACGCGATTTTAAAAATCAACTGATTCTTGCCAAAATTGATATAGTGCGGTTTTTGAAGGTAAAGTTCACGGTCAAATCAAGGGTCACCGTCAGTTAGCCAGGGGAAAATCCTACAACGTTAGTTATGGTAATTTTTTTGCAACACGTCAAGACAGCGCGCCAAACCATGCGTGACCTTGATTTGACCTTTAATGACCATCAGAGGTCAAATTCGGAAAATGGTCAAGGACATATCTGAACGTAAAATTTTCCGCTCTTTTCATTTCCGGGGTCAAAAGTAGGGCATCCCATTTGAAAATATTAACTTGACCTTGAAATAACCTTGAAGGTCAAGGTCAAGATCAGGGGAGATCTAGGGTCACCGTTGAATAGCCAGGGAAAAATCCTAAATCATTTTTCCTCAAAATGCATTTTTCGAAAGTTATTGTGCCGTTTCCATACTTTTGGGACAGGTTGTATATACAAATGTCCAGATGATACAGAAGTTTTCTGCGTTAGCCGTTTTGGCGGACATTTTCATCGAACTTTTTCTCCCTTCCTGATCACCGTGTTCTAGTATCCAATCCAGTCCAGTTCAGTTTAATGCTTGCGATAGGAACCACAAAACATATAAGGGGACGTGTTCAAATTTCATAAGAGCATTTATTTCAATATTTGACTCCACACCCCCACGTGAGATCTTAAGTTTTGCAGAACACTCTCCGGTCCTCATTCTTACATAAGATTTTTCGAATCGAAGGTAGGGTAACAGCGCGTTACATAAAGTTATTTGCGTTTGTTTATTTACTATCCAATTAATTAATTATTTATCTAAATAGTAGTTTTTTTTTAAATGTCGTGCAACTATTTTCTTTAAATGCTGATAATATCATTTTACGTAATCATTGTTTTGATCCCTTTCAAATTCACTGAATTTGTACTTTAACATTCTTGAATCCGAACGAACTAGTTTGCTTCTCAACAACTGAATTGGACAATGAAAACTGACTCGTACATTTTCTTTGGTCGTTATTATGCTTTACTAAGAAAGAAATATATTATTTTATTTTTGTAATTACCACAATTTTGTGTTTATGAATATCATTGAAGTAATTAAACAAAACTTGTACTAATTCACCCATGTTAAATAAACAATGTAAATCGAAGATATTTTAATGTCATATTTTTTTTAGTATTGAGTGTAGTTATATACATTGTACTTTCCCCATTCTATAATTGGTTTCTTTAAACTGTTGCATGGCATGTTTTAATAAATAATTTAGTCATGTACTATACAGGGTGTAACTTTAAGTAGCAGTCAGTTTTTTAGGGGTAATAGTAGGTACGTGTTCCCCGAATACTAATCTTTTTTTTATTAAATAAATAGTCGAGTTATAATTAGTTTTTAAAATGCACTTTAATTCTTGTGTACGCCGCCACTGTAATATTCATCTATTACAAATACATGAATTGTAGGCAATCTACAGTGCATGTAAAGGGAGATACTAAATAGTGCAGTTCAACGGTGATGAAGAGTTGTTGCACATTTGGGGACAGTACATCTAACTGTGAATTTGATTTTCATCTCTGGAAGCCATCAACAGGTTGCTTTGGATATCCTGTAGACAGGTCTATTGTCTAATTAGTGACCGTTATTCAGAGGGAAGCGACTAAGGTGGTGTCTGTAAAAACTGAAAGACCCGCAAGAACTATCTATTTTTGTGTATTTCATTTATAATGGTTGATTACTGCTAGTTTTTTGCTAGGTTACTTGTTAAGTACCGTTTGTGTGGTGAACACCCACTCAACAAAAGTAGCTCGTAGCGCGTGGTGTGGAATTATGCATGTGCTACGACTAAAGCGCGCCGTTATTTAAGGTTAGGAATTTGAAAAAGTAGACTATACATGTTTTAAAAGGCCAAAGGAATAAATATGACTCCGACTCAAAGTTACATCTTGTAGTGGATTTTATACTGACGGCGACATATTACACACATTTTTTTTTAGAACTGTTCACGTATTGAAATTATTTGTACTTATTTTAAACAAACAACAAAGGCTATAAGGTAGGTATTAATTACATTTTCCCAGTGCGAGTTACGTTGTGCAGCAGGTCCTTCGATGTAAATTGGAATCGCTTTTTAAAATTCTCAAGCTACATTTTAGAATTTGAGTTTCCAGTCCGAGTACAGTACAGTTCCGCATTCAGCGTTACATAGTCCACACCACAAATACCTGTTCTAATAGAAGCCATAACTGTTTATCTTTAATAACCAAAATACCTTAAGCACGACACAAACTGAGATGCACTGTACTACATTAATCTTGCAGTTCTGTAGAAAGGGGCCTTTATGCAAACACGCACATATTATATTTATGAAATGATTCAGCATACTTTATTTTTTTAGAATTACTGTTTACAATATTACCACAACTCAAGTAATGAAAAGTTTATTCTAATATAGTCAGTTCAAATTTCATTAAATAAGCTGTTAACCTAATATTAGATATTTAATATCGACATAAATTAATAGAATCAAAAAAATCAGTTTTTATCTTCCTCGAATATAATTCAAAACGGATGAGTGCTGATTATTTTATCGATAGCTATGTCCGCCTCCCCGGTGATAATTTGAACGTCCTCTGCCGCCACCCCTACCGCCACGATTATCTCTCGACTGATACTGTTGATTGTGCTGGTTTTCTTGAACATATTGATCGGCATATGTGGATTTGTTAGCTTGAAATGAATCATAAGTTTTGGCCCTTTTTGTTTGTTGATAATCCTGAGTATAATTACCTCCGCTTCCTCTTCTATTGTCTCTACCGTTGTCATATCCTGTATTTGCACCGTAACTTCCGCTGTCGTAATCTCGTCTGTTATAGTTACCGCCACCTCCATACCCACCAGAGCTGGAATTATCGTAACCTCTAGCGGAATTACCTTGGAACCCACTAGAATAATCACGACTATCTCTGTTGTTACTGCCGTATCTGTTATCTATATTGTAAGTGCCAGCACTATCGAAACTTTTATTACTTCCGTAATTGGCAGAATTATCATATCCACCTCTTGATTGGTAACCAGTGCCCCTTCCTCCTGCTCCTCCTCCTCCTCCTCCTCCTCTACTGTATGAAGAATTACTTCCACCTCCTCGTGAGAAATTGCTACCTCCGTCTCTGCTGAAATTGCCACCCCCGCGTCCACCACCTCCACCTGCGGATCTTTGCTGCCATGATGGCATTTCAGGAGGAGGAGGCGCTATTTCAGATGTTCTGCCTCCTCTGTCTGGAACCTAAAAAATTATAATATTTTAAAATTTTCCAAGATGAAACTAATAATATGCGGTTTTATATATTAACCTTTAAACTAGAAGAAATGAAATTTTAAAAATCCTTGTATTAAAATATACAGGGTGGTCACTTTTAAGGTGTACATTACGAATAAATAATAAAAACACAGTCAAGCATGATTCTGAAAGCGTCATTGTAATCTTAAAGACGTAATTAAGCGACCTATTAAAAAATATCACCGCTTTTTTGACATTAACATTCTCAAATTGTGCATTAAAAAACCGTGCGTTTTTCGCTTATAAACAGTTTGAATAAAATTGTTGCTATTTATGCTACCTTACCGAAAATAGACGCAATGGATAGCTAGCAAAAAAATACAAATTTAAAAAAAAGTACCCTCTACGACCAACAGAAGCCAAGATAAGAATTTTTTTTTTTTAATCGTAGCGCAATTGTTTATAAACATTAAGACTTGAATTTTTCACAAAATAAAGTTTATGACGTAAACTACGATTTCCCGTGAATTGCATTGAAAAATGTGGAAAATTAATGACTCACGAGCCCTTTAAAGAGAAGGTACTTGCTAAGTAGCTAGGGGGAAGCTAGTCCAAAAGAGTCCCGCACGCGAGAAATGTGAAATCCAAAGTTCAAATTGATGTGCGCTGTAAATTTTGCAATATCTCTGCTTCTATTCATCGTAGAAACTTCTTTTTTTTTTTAACTGAGGTAGCTCGACGAAAAAATAACAATGGGCATATTTCCGAATTTGTAGAATAGCCCTGAACCCCAGAAAAAATGCCTCTTTTTATACTTAATTTTTTTTAATTTACAAAAATGTCAAAAATTATTGTTAAACGAAATATTAATTAAAATTTCAATTTTGGAATTATTTTACTATTATTAAACAAATAAATGAAGCTATCGTTCATTTAAAAAGTTATTTTTTTTTACATATTAAGCCAAAGTAAACTTATTTTTTCAATATTTTGTTAGTTATTTAATTACGATTTAAATGTAAAATTAAAGTAAAAATTCACAAATTATCTTCAAATAAGTGCGATAGTTACAAACAAATTAAAAAATGTGTTTTTTGCAATATCTTTTTTGTTTATTAACCGATTTTAATTTAACAAGTCACATTTTGTAGATAATTTTATTCCCTACAAGCTGTTTGTGAGTAATTTTTTGCTAAAATTGATGGTTTTACCTGCAAAGTGAAAAAACTGTTTTCCTCACTTATTTGTTTAGCTAATAAAATTTTTTGACTCATAAGATGAGAGATGTCTTGTATTATGTTCCTTTAGACAATTTTACAATAATCTCGCAGATAGGAATTTTTTCGAGTAAAAATTTTATTTGCTTGGCCTAATCCTTGAACTTGAATTTTAATTCATCCACAATCCAATATGGCATCTATAAGAAATTTGAAAGTTGGTTATGAAAATATAAGGATCTATTAGGCCTGGAAAATAGAGTATATTGCCATAAATATGCATGCCGATTTTCATTACTCTACTTTCAATAATAAAAAAGATATGGAAGAAATGAGAAAAACTTTCAATTTTTTCCGCTTATTTCAGGAACTTATCTCCAATTTCTCTTCATAGTCCGAAATGTCACGAAAATATACTATTTTTTTTATAATTTAACCAACCTTGTAAATCTTCTAGTTCAGGACATACTAAGATGTCCACCGCAAAAGTGACCACCCTGTATATATGTATTTGTAGATGATCCATACCTGTCCAATTATAACATTATTTAGTTCACTTCTGGTGTTCTTTCTGACATTAGCGTTACTTGTTTTTTCAATTATAGCCAGGTCAACTCTTGCTGCTAAGAGATCCGATAGGTCTACATCAGGATCGACTTTCAACAACACACGCTTTATATGATAAATATTTTCGAACATGTCTTCTTTGCCTTTCGTTCTATTAGACCACTAAAATCGATATGATGCATATAAGTATTGCAAATAACAATATAGAGAAAATTTCAAATATGTATTGGATTAATAAAAACGATGTTTGTTTATTTTATCACTGGAAATACAAAACAAGAATGGATGGTAGGGAGATAGGAAAATCGTGGATATAGAAGATATAAAAGCACACACTATAAAAATAAATGAATACTATACATCTTACAAGGAAAAGGTAAGGTAGTCGGATTTTTGTAATTTTTGATATTTATGGTACGTGTAGTTTGGACCTTGAATAAGAATTTTCCGAAGTAGTTCGTCGCATAATAAATATTGTTTGTCAACCAATTGTGCATTTTAATGAAATATTTGAAGAATATTCCTACATATACATAAGTATTTATTATAATATTTCGTTTGTTCATAATTTTCGAGATGAAAAAAATAATAAAAAACCATATGGTGTTTTGAAAAAAAAAAAAAAATGAAATGTCACACGACGGACTCGAACCAGCGATCTCGTGACTGTCAGTCCCGAACGCTACCAATTAGGCCACGCTCCCAGTTGAAAGATGTGTCACATCTAGTGGATTTAGCGGTCAGGTAAAACTTTAAAATCGATTATCTCAATATATGAACGTTGCATCGAACTACTTCGGAAAATTCTTATTCAAGATCCAAACTACACATACTATAAATATAAAAAATTACAAAAATTCGACTACCTTACCTTCTCCTTGTTAGAAAATAATCAAGATTGATTTGATGTTTATAGTTTGTGCCCAAGATTTTGCACTACGACGACGCACTGGCCCGTACTGCTCTGCTTATCCAACAGTTCTTGGCGAAGCATAACACTGTTGTGATGCCTAAACCACCCTATTCTCCGGACATGGCCCCTGTGCTCAAGACGATATCTAAAGAGGCGTTCCACCAGTGTTTTTCAAACTGGAAGCTACGTTGGCAAAAGTGTATATCACAGGGGGACTACTTTGAAGGGGATGGGATAAAAAGTGAAGATTAAATAAATACTTTCTAAGAAAATTAACAATTCCCGTTACTTTTTTATCAAACCTTGTACAATCATGTGACAGATGACAGATATGTGCCGTTGGAAAACATTAATTTCTTAAATTTTAATAGAGATTCTAAGAAAGTTGTATTCGACATAGATATACCATTAGAAATTCAGGAATTGGGTCTTAAATATTAAAATATGACTATGTTTAAATAATACATAATTACACTTACTTGAAAGGACTGTATGGTGACATCTAATCTTGTTAATAACATTTCTCTTCTAATCTTATATTCGTTATTCATATCTTTTTGGACATCATTTAATATCTGCCACTGTTTATCTGATAGAAATCCATTAAAAATTCCATTACCAATAATGTCGGTACCAGCTTTTTTAAGAACAATTGGTATAGTAGGGCAAAGCTTTTGGAATAATGTCGTAATTGATATATTTGCTGGAGGTTTCGGAAACCGTAAAGTTTGTAAAATCTGTCTCATATCGGCACCTTCAGGTGTTTCATGCTGCAAAAATTTAAAACTTATTGCAAAATGGTACAACAAAATTGATAAAAAATGTTGAAATAAGATTAATTTGATCACTTTTCAATTCTCCAATACAGGGTGTCCCGAAATTCATGCAACAAAATTTGGTCATAGATTCTTAAGACAAATTTAGAGGACCCGTATTTTTTCTTTTTGCCAACTGACCCCCTCTTGCGGAGTTACAGCCCCCTGAAATCTGCCCCTAAGACGTCTTGTTTATATCTCAAAATCATGTACGAGAATCACTAAATTTGGTACACAGGGGCTTTATGACATGTGGAATTTCACAGTGCTACGCTTTTTGGCGAGAAACCCCCTTAAGACACTTTTTCGTGGGCCCCCTTGCCTTTGGAATCAGAAAAATTTGGTCGCAAATTAGACTTTTTTTAAAATTATTAGTTAGAAAGCCATTGAATTTAGAAACTTTTTTGTCTCTTGATATTTGTTTCGTAAAACGCAATGTTTTGAGGAAAATGGCGAATCACGATATGCATTCAATTACATTTTGACATTTTTCTCGAAAACATTGCGTTTTACGAAAAAAGTATAGAGACAAAAAGTTTCTAAATTTAATGGCTTCCTACTGGACAGACAATTTTTAAGAAATTTAAATATGCGACCAAATTTTTTTGGCTCCAAAGACAAGGGGGCCCACGAAAAATTGTCTTAAGTGGGCTCCCCGCCAAAAAACGAAGCACCATCAGATTCCACATGTCATAAAACCCAAAATTTAGTGATTCTCGTACAACAGGGTTCTGAGATATAAAAAAAAGATTAATCTCAGGAGCGGACTTCAGGGGGCTGTAACTCCGAAAGAGGGGGCCACTTGGCAAAAATAAAAAATACAGGTCCCCTAAATTTGTCTTTAGAATCTGTGAACAAATTTTGTTGCATGAATTTCGGGACACCCTGTATAGTAAAAAGTACTATTAGTAGGGGGCTCAAGTTATCTCACTAACAAAGGTTATTATACAAGGTACATATACAACTAAGGTATACAACTAGATTATAAAAGGTATCCCAAGATTAAGGTGACAAACACACATATTTTCCATTTAATATTAACCATTTCTGAGATAGAGGTTGTTTTATTAACTAAAGTTATAATTCGCTATAATTTGGTATAATGAAAACGTAATAACTATTTAAAAAATTCTTTTTCGTTTCGATATCATCTATTGACAAAAGATGGTAAAGATTAAAGAGGGAAAGAATCAACTTATAAAATAATGTCGTAATATTTGAATGACATACGAATCTTTAACGATCATGGTATTAAAAAAAATATTAACAAAAATATATTTACACAGCGGTTTGTAAGTAACAAGATCCTTACCAGTGAATTCGTTATTTTAAAATATTACGTTTAAACAAAACTTACTTTTGTCGCAAAATTAATAATAAGAAAGAAGTGTTAAGAGTTACAATTACAATTTTTATGTTTTGTTAAGGTAATTCTGGAAATATTGATCTGAAAAACAACAGTATTTTAATTGATTCGTTTACAATGAACAAAAACAAACGGTTACGTCTATGCTCGAAATAATGCGATTGCTGATTGGTTGAATAGAATCTCATAAAAAATTACACCAATCACCAGCCTGTGAAACAAAATGTTGTGTTTAATGTGGTCTTGAACTTATTGTTTTAATTTTACCAAAATTTGATTGCCAACGCGAAGGAAGTAAAATTACTATTCCAAACAAAATTACTGGTCATGTGACTTGCAATTATTTATGAAGGTATTGTATTTTGAAATCAGGAAGTTATCGATATTTCATTACTTATGAACCACTGTGTATATATATGAACATATTACGTTTTTGGGCCAGAGGTATTACATTCCTACAAAATATTTTACAAGTATATGCAGCAGTTTTAAAATTATAACGAATTACAGTTCCAGTAATATTTCTGAAACGGTCAACATTAAAGGGTAAATATGGGAGTGTTTGGAAGAGAACTGAATATGTTCTATCGCTCATTAAGTTTGTCATTTTAAACCTGAGACGTTAATTAAGTTGGATAAGTTCTTTTATTCTTACGATAATCATTTCAACATCAAAGTGTAGAATAATTTTTACTATCTATATAAATTAATATATTAAACACCTCTTAACAATTAACAAAATAATTGCATTTATATTATAGGCTTTCACAAATTAAATATATAAAATAAAATTTAATATTGGTTGAATATTTCATGCATATTTAAAAATTTTCAGAGCGTTTATGCAGTTAAGTATAAAAAAACAACTAACATGTTTTCAGAAAAAATTAGGCAACGTTATATGTAAGTTCTGGGGTGCATAGCTTTACACTAAAATTCATGCACAAAGTTTACATTATTTGTCAAACAAATTGGCATACATAATGGCTAACTTTATGAAAATTATAAATCAATTACCAATTTTAATTCTATCTTCTTGTCAGGCTTCTTGTCTTGCAGAATTCGTGCTCCCATTAATTCTGTTATTAAATAATCCAGCAACAACAATCGATCTGACACATTTTGTAAACGTTCAGAAACTATTCCATGGGTTAAAGAAGTGTAAGGACAATCTAAAAACAATATATATTTTTTTAGTGACTGCAAATATTTTGTCGATTTTTTTCAAAAGGATATTGATTAGGAAAATGTTTTGAGAACTTTGAGCAAATCGTCTTTGTATTTTAGAACGCATAGGTCGATTTTTATTATTATTTTTAAGATCTACCTCACAACACGTAATTTTTGTTTCTACTCTAATTTCATGGTCTACTGTGTTCACACTTTTCAAAAAATTTCAAAATTGCATATTTAACTGATAACCAAATTGAACTATATGTCCCTATCAATCAAGAATGCATTGTGACGTCATTTAGTGCGAATTGCCTCTTAATTTGAATTGTTTTATTTACTGTCACAATCAGATTTGAGGCAAAAGTTCGCAAAGAAGTACTCTTACAAAATGTCTAATTCTGAAGAAAGTTTACTCTCCGATATAAAGGTAGTTTATTAGTTTAATTTCACCAAAACTAAAGGCATGATATGAACTTGAACATCAGAAATTTGAAAATAAGGTGGTTCAAAAAGGGTAGAAGTGTCAGTAAAAATTTTCTTGGAATGTTTCTCTGAAACGCTATGTTCCAAAAATTGTCAATGCTCAGGACACACACTACTGTTTTTTCTAAGCACTGAAAATAAAAAATCATTTTTGCTGTTAAAGTTGGGATGATCGTCGGAATTTTTGAGACCTGCCGATGAGACAAACTTACGAAATTGATGCTAGATGTCGTTGAAGACAAGGCATCGTATATTAAATTCACAATCCTATATACAAAAATGAAAATTATACACAAACTGATAGCTGACAAAGGAAACATGACAGATGTCAACTACTTAACTATTTTTAGAATATACACACACCCTTGGAAATATACCAAAATTAATTGTCCAACACAACCATGACAGCTGGTTTACACATTTCAAATGCAAAAAAATGTGTAACAAATGTATAATTTATAAAAATTAATTACTCTCGTTTCTTATTCAATAGTGCTGTAAAAGAAGTAGATAGAACTTAGATAGAAAGTACATAAAACTCGCAAAATTAAGTGCATAAAAAAGTTTTTAAATCACTTACTTAATTCTTTCAAGAAAGAAGTTATTTCCATAACGAAAGCAACAGAATCTTCTGGAAATGATATCTCATTGACTTCTTCATCGATACCCAACAAAGTGCGAATTTCATTAGTAAGAAAATTCACTAATTTAGTATATTCTACATTTTTAGGACCACCTTCTACTGCAATAGGGAACTGTGGTTTTTGTAGTAAAGGTCCCTTGTACCTAGTCAAAATGTATGAATAAATTTAACTATTAAAAAAAAACATAATTGAACTTACCCAATAATATTTAAACCGTTTAATATTTTTTCTTCCAACTTGCTCATTTTTCTCTAAAGATCCAAAGCACAAGACAAATTCTCAAATATTAGAATGTCAAAGCAAAATGCCGATAAATAACCTCACTCATGAAACTTCACTGTTGCCAATTAATTGCCCGAAAAAAAAAATAGATTAGTCTTTTATATTGGAAGTCTGTGAATTAGTCCATAGCTTCGAACATATTACTACTGAACTTACTGTAGGTAGCGTAGCATGCCATTGCGAAAAGTGTGGCTGAGTGTGCGAGAGAGGCAGACAAGAACATAGCAAAGCGCCATTATTCCATGGCTAGAAATTGGCCTCAATGATTTGGGATCGAGGGGGATTATCCCTCTTTATCCTGCCTCATCTCGTGTAGGCCTG
>NW_019417954.1:0-21170 GCF_000390285.2 Anoplophora glabripennis
CCCACCTCTCTCCTTCACTCCGATCTCTATTGCGCATGCGTTTAAATCTAGAAATTTTGAATTTACCGCCAATTTGCCGCGATCTGATTAGTCGAGAGATGTGGCCAATTTGAATACTACGCTCTGATTGGTCGATGGGCGTGGCCTAAAAGTGGAGTGGAGGGGGTAAAATCCCCCAAAAATTTGCAATCTGAACCTTCATAAGAAAATACATGGGATTTTGGCTCTGAACGCCTATAGCTTATCTACTCGCAAGTAATCGAAACTTCCAGAAAATTGGACAGAACATGATTCAAGATCAGTGAAGAATGGATTGGTTCACTTTTATTGGCGGGACTCCCAGAGAGGTTTGCACCAATAATAATGGCCATTGAACATTCGGGAATTGCAGTGACCGCAGATGAAATCAAAACGAAACTCCTCGACATGGAGACAGATGGCGATGTAGGCGGTGCAAAAGCCTTTGCAAGTAAGTTCAAAAGAAAGCCATGAAGTGACACAAGTAGTGGCAAGAAGAAAGACCGGAGTAACATAATATGTTACAAATGCAAACAAACAGGCCATTTCCAAAATAAGGGCCCCAGTTTTGACCAGAATAAAAAATAAAATAAAACTAATGCCTTTATTGTGATTTTTCTTAATGGTGATTTTGACATTAGTGATTGGTATATTGATTCTGCTCACGGTCCGTAAAAAAGAAGGTCGAGTAATAGACAGAAATTATGGGCGTGGCTTATCCCATACTACGTCACAAGATGTCTAACCTTTAGAATTCATGTTTGTTTACATGCGACTCAACTAGTATTTTTGCATTTTCCAAGTATTTAAGTAAATCTTTCATGGTTGTTTGGGTATTTTGCAGTAATTAGTTAGTTATTGATAATTGTTTTTAATAAGTTAATGGTGTATTGTTTAATATAAACTATTAATTTACCACGTAAAAGTGCCAGTGTCGAGGAATATGATCGATGGGATCGGTAACGACGGCATGGGCCCTCGGTGGAGACCTCGGGAGTTCTAATCGAGCTCCACGTTGGGCGCCATGTCGCGATATATGACCGTTTGTGCCTAATGTTTGAGAATTGTGCGGGGAATTTGCAACATGGGCTCGTCGCGAAGACGTCGAAGCAGGACTTCGAGCCCCACGTCGAGCGCCATGTCGTGGAATATGATCTGAATGTTGTGTTTGGTCGGCATGGGTCCTCAGTGGAGGCATCGGGAGTTCTAATCGAGCTCCACGTTGGAAACCATGTCGCAACCTGTGATCTGGGATGTTAGTTCCCTTGACCGGGTTCCGCGGCAGGAACGCACGGAGTTCACGGGGATCGTCGCTATCGACGCCCGGTCGCACTATATTCTCTGACGATTGGAATCTGTGGTGGATATGACCTACAGACGTGGTGTCTAGGACACGAGCTCGCGGGGGAGATCTCGACGAAGAAGGTCGAGCTCCGCGTTGAGCGTCGTGTCGGGTTAGACTTTCTTGATATGGACCACTTAGGCGATGATCGTATGTTCGGGGGAAATCATGAGAATGGACGGGCGACGTACAAGTATTGTTTTGATAAAAAAGGCCGGCTTCGTCACCTATGACGTAGTCGGCTAAGGGGTTTTCGCTTACTATGGCACCCGAACGCGATGCGCATTGCTCCCGCTGGATACCACTTCGTAAAAAAGCTGAATGAACTGTAGCGTCGTCACCGACGGCTAGCTCACGTTCCGAATCACCCGACATCGGAAGTATTCCACTACCGGGGCCAGATCGTGAACCGTGGTTGGACTCATGGGATTCCCCGGACCCTACCAGTTGGTACGTAGGTTGAACCTCGTCCCGAGTATCTGTGGGTGACCCACTTCGTGGTAACTCTTGGTTGCTACTCGGATCCGCGAGTGCGTCGTGAGGGGTGGTCGAGATGGTGCCAGTAACTCGCGTAGCAGCGGACCTCAACGCGTACGGCGCTGTGGCTGCGCCGTGCCGCGTACTTCCGCGAGCCACCATCTTCGGTCCCTCAGACTCTTCGCGGAGCATCGATATAGCGTTGGCAGGAGAGGCCATTTCCTCTTTCACCCCGAATGTCGAGAGATCTTTCGCCGGCAAACAGGTGTGAGGGCAGTTCGTGTGACCGCTGGTCTCTCCGATTTGGGACGAGGTCTCGTCCAGCTCAGTCTTGATCATACTCACACGATCTAATTTATTATTCGTAGTATTACCTTCGAGGGCACCAATCCTCGTAGCACTGGATTTCGTAGTCGCGTCGCAGGGGTTCATCTTCCCCGTACGACAATGTCGGAGCAAGCTCTTTTGCTCCGAAAGTCTTGTAGACGTCTTGTAGTAAGCACTGACTCTACTATTAAATGTGGGTCTCTCGAGGGAGCCCTAGAAGTAAGGATAACTTCTTTACTAAATTTGGAAGTACGCCGCCACAATAACGTGCGTACTATTGCTTTGTGCCCGTGGGTCACAAAGTAAATGCCTCGTAGGGGTTTGACGAGGAAGGTTGCCTCGACGAGTGACCGCCTAGAAGTTTGACGAGGAAGATTGCCTCGGATTTGCAGATCTCAATGGAGTCTGAATTGTAGGTCTCGTAGGAGCCTATGTGTGTACTTTGTACCGAGGTGCGGGTCTCTCGATGGAGCCGGCACAGTCGGAATCAAAGTCTTCGTCGGAGGGTCGCAAGCCTCGGACGGTATGCAGGTCTCTGGAGGAGCCTGAAAGTATCGCTGTTTCGTCGCAGGGGGCGATCGAACAGGATCTTCGCCTCAGGTTGGGCTACCTCGGCGGGACGCAGGTCTCTGGAGGAGCCTGGAGTATCGCTGTGTCGATGCGAATGGCTATCGCACAGGATCTTCGTCGGAGGTGGTCAGTCTCGGACGGTTTCGCAGGTCGCAAATGGATCCTGGAATTTACCGCTGTTTCGATGCAGGGGGCTATCGAACAGGGTCTTCACCTCAGGCTAGGCTACCTCGGGTGGTTGTCTCGTTAAGCGAGTAGTGGTTGCAAAGCACTATCAATATCACGTCGAGGAATGGCAGCCTCGACGGAAGCCTCGTGAAGCGAGCCTGTGAGCTTGAGCTCCAAAGTTCTTGAGCTTGATGACAGGGTTTTTTCAATCAAACCGTGGAAGATATGTTAAAAGTATATATTGAACAGAATTAACAAACAATAAAGGTTCACAATTAACATATACAAGTTATTTACCATGAATAAGATTTGTTACACAATTGCTCTGTATCGCTTTCCGTCTCATGTACTCCCACTGAAGTACTGTAAACGTCAAAAGTAGACGTTCGATCACTTTTGTGGGATTTCCATACTTTTGGCGGACCGGGCCTTGAATTGTCCGCCAAAATCTCGAACCAAAATCATCCATCGTCCCCATCAACGCCGGGACTCGTTCCCCTCTGGCCTCTACGGATTGTCGATGTCGGCGTCGGGGATTTTGGAGTTTTTTCCAGGTTTGGGAAAAACTCTACCCGCGGTCTCGGCTTGGGCTGCCGAGCATCGTATCCAACCGCCAGAGCGGTGGAACCTTCGGAAGACGGTCCTTTCGGCCCAAAGACGGGGAAATTGGAAAGATAGGTGATATTTTCCCCGTCCTCGTAAAAGGGCTTACGGAGGTCTTATTTCTGGATGGATTCATTTGAAATTTTGTGTTTAGATACACGGCATGACATAGTGCCGTGGTTGGAGGGTTCGACCGAGATCGCGCGGATACTTTCGGCGGCAGCTCTAAAGGCGTGAAAACCTATTATGGCTTAGCTGGCCGTTAGTAGTCGGGCGATTCGGTTCGAATTTGGATATGACAACCACCTAGCGATACTCTAGTGTGGTTGGAGGGTTCGGCCGAGATCGAATGAGCGGAACGGCTGAAAACGCGGAAAACGTGAAATCCGCGTTTCCCCGTATAACGGCGTTTTGGCTCATCCGATTCGGACGAAAATTTAGTAAGATAATGCTAGCGACTTGAGGAGTGCTGCATTAAATTTTGACACCGATCGCTCAATAACTTTTGGAGTTATTGGCGATAGCGTCCTTGACCAATTCAAAAGGGTGGTGAAATTTCTAATGGCCATTTCCAAATGTCATCGTGAAGCGTCCCGGGGTTCGACTGCAGGTTGCGAGAGCAGCGGCAGTGGTCACTGCGCGCCGGGATGGCAGACCCAGGCGAGATCGGTCGCGATGCGGGTGACACTGGAAAGGTCGGTGAAATTGGTCTTTAACGCTCTGGGAGCGCTATCGCCGTGAGGATCGATGTCTGAAGACTCTCATGGAGGCTTTTTCATTCTGCCCGGCCGACGGCGATTGATTTCGCAACCGTGGCGGGTTTTTGGTTTGAATTGGAAAGGTAGGTGAATATGATTGTTTCGCCTCCTTTTCAATTCAGCGGTCTCCGGCATATCCGTAGGTACAAGATTATGACTTCTATGAATATACGGGGTGTTCTGAAATCCTGAAGCTCGCTCGAAGGGTGGAATACGACACCAGGGTGAGGTGTAGTGTTGTAATTTGCAATAATAATTTTTATAGTGCTAAACAAGATAATTTAAAAACTTTATTTAACGTGTTTAAGGATGAAAGGCTTAGAAAGATATGGGTGGAACGGTGCAAAGGACGCAATTTGTTTAATCATATAACTGGACATATTTGTAGTACACATTTTGAATACTCAAACTTTGAACGCGATCTTCAAGCAGAGCTATCAAGAAAATGAAAACAGGTTATAACTGATTGTATTCACTTCAAAAGGACTAAATTTATTGTTATTGTTGTATAACAAATTGATGTGATTATTAGAAAATCGATTGGAAATTCTATCGAAATGTGATTTTAATATTTTTGTAAACTTGACAATTTTTCTCAAAATTAAATGTTATGTCAAAAGTTCGGTGTGATTAACTTTTCCTCTTCTTCCTTTCCTTTTATTCCTCCATAGTCCATTTAACTCCGAACACCGAAAAAAAATCTTTCAAAGCTAAAAACTACTGTATAGGTAGTTTACTTGTAAAAACTTAGGAATTTTTTAATTCGGAACATCAACTGTAAAACTGTAGTTGGTAAGTACAAAAATAAATTATGTTGCAGCCTATTATAAAGTACTTTGGTAAGTTATTTAAAATTTAACTAAAGTCAAAAGCAAATACAATAACATCATATAAACTGTACACCGTTTTTATTTTGGAGCCAAGAGAATATTAAGATAGGTCTAAATTGTTTATATATTCACTTCCCCTCTTCATTTTATTAGAGTTTATGGATATTAATAGATATCTGTAATAAAATTAACACAAATTTTAGGTTAATTATGTAACCAAACGTCAAAAATGGTGACCGATCGTGATGTGTATTCAAGACAATTTCACATTTTAACCTTTTATTTCCAAATTCCAATGTAAAGGTTCAGTTTGTATATAAAGCTAACATTTTAGACTCAAAATACCTGTTAATTAACCATAATCATAACTGATTAAATTTATTATTTTATGTTAAAAGGAGCGTGGTACAAGAAAAGTGACAATTTTAAATTTGCCTCTTATTTTCTTATGGGAAATGTAATGAGTTAGAAAGAGGTGACGGTTGAACGAAGATAAACTGAGGTATTTGGTGGCGTATTTGTTTTTTATTGGCTGATTGACTTATGCAGCGACCGTCTCTTTACGACTTTACGGACCGTGGATTCTGCTGCAAGTAACCATGTAACCTGCAGGAAAGATTGGTTAGAAAATAAAAGAAAATCCCATGTCAGTGAAATAATTGTAGCTAATAACGAAAAGCTAATGGTTGAATGCTCGGGACAAGTGAATATGACAACAGTAGCCGACGAAATGTCAATCGACATTGTTGTGAAGGACATTCTATATGTGCCGAATCTAACAACCAATTTATTATCTGTTGGACAACTAACAAAAAATGTAAATGGAGTTACTTTTAGTAGAAATTGTTGCCATATATATAACAGTTCGAATCAACTGGTTGCAACAGCTGACTTGAAAAACAATTTATACAAGTTGAACCTAAAGGAGCCAGAAGAACACTTTGTAGGCAGTGGGGTAAGTCCAAATGTATGGCATAGGCGATTTGGACATACAAATTACAAAGACCTTTCTAGACAACTTTAACAGTAAGCAGACATGTCAAGTGTGCTGTGAAGGAAAACAGTGTAGGATGCCCTTCACACATAAAGGTTCACGTGCCACGTAGTTATTAGAAGTTGTTCATGCTGATTTGTGCGGGCCAATGGAGGTTAGTTCGCTGGGCGGAACATTACTTAATCTTGGTGGATGATTTCAGTAGAATGGCATTTGTTTATTTTCTAAAACATAAGAACCAAGAAATTTAAAATAATGGCTGAAAATCAAACAAATTCGAAAATAAATTTTTTCCGGTCAGATAATGGAGGCGAGTTTTGCAGTTTATTATTTGAAAAGTTCTTAACAGAAAGTGGAATTACTCATCAAAAAACGAATCCCTATACGCCACAACAGAACGGTATGAGTGAAAGGATGAATCGAACACTCGTAGAGAAAACTCGTTGCCTACTCTTTGATGCAGAACTTGACAAGTGTTTTTAAGCTGAGGCGATGAACATAGCTGTGTATCTAAGAAACATATCGATTGCATCGGGTCTAAGCAAGACACCTTATGAATTATGGTCACAAAAACAACCAGATGTGAGTAACATTAGAATTTTGGCAGTGAGGTTATGATGTTAATACCTTCTGAAAAAAGGCGAAAACTTGATAAAAAATCTCAGAAAATGATATTGGTTGGCTTTTGTGAAAATATAAAAGGCTATAGGTTATTTGATCCAGTGACAAAGTCGATCGTTGTAAGCTGTGATGTCATAATTAATGAAAAAACACCAAAAAGCCCAGAGCCTTTTGATCTAACCTTAGAAAATAATGACTGAAGAAATATCAACTTCAGTGGGGGATGTGAGCGAAAACAGTAGCCTCATTGAACAAAGTGAAGAGTTTTCGGACGACTCGGATAAATACAACCCACAAGAAGACTTGGCTGATAGTAATACATCATCATCTTCGCAAGGCATGTTGGATGATACGACGGACCAACCTGAAACGATTAGGAGATCTAGTAGACAGAAGAAACCCACAAACTTTGATGACTACGTGACGTACGCCTGCCAAACTGACGTCAAGACGGAGGATGTTCCATTGAACCTGTCTGATGCTATGTCAACCCCAGAAAGCGATAAATGGAGACAAGCTGTTGAAGTGGAGCTAGCATCTTTCAAGAAAAACGACGCCTGGGAAGTGGTGGAAAAACCGGTAAGCGCTACAGTAGTGAAGTGTAAATGGGTGTTCAAGAAAAATTTCGACAGTGAGCATAATGTGCGTTATAAGGCTCGGTTAGTGGCCAAGAGGTATACCCAAAAGCCGGGAGTCGACTATGACGAAACGTTTTCCCCTGTAGTGAGACATTCTACGCTAAGATTTCTAATTGTAATGTCATTTCATTTAAATATGAAAACAACTCACCTAGATGTGACTACAGCTTTCCTAAATGGTTCTTCAACTGAGACAGTTTATATGATGCAGCCTGAAGGCTTTAACGAATCAGTAAATAAAAATCAGGTTCTTAAGTTGAAAAGAGCCATTTACGATTTAAAGCAGGCTTCAAGGGTGTGGTTTGAAAAAGTGGAAAATGTATTAACTGAGTTAGGTTATAAAAAATCTGAATATGAGCCATGTGATTATTTGAAATGTAAAGATAATAATTTTAAAACCATCGTAGCTTTGTATGTAGATGATTTTTTCATATTTTCCAACTCTAATGCCGAAACAAATATTTTGAAAAAGGAATTGAATTGAAAATTTGAAATAAAAGATTTAGGTGAAATAAAATATTGTTTGGGCATGAGAGTCAAAATTGATCAAAAAGACATGTCAATAACTTTAGATCAAGAGCAATATGTTGACGAATTGCTATTGCGTTGTAACATGACGGAGTGTAAGCCCGTAAGCACGCCCATGGAAAATAACTTAAAGCTAACTAAAAGTGAAATTCAGAATGACACTAAATTTCCTTATCAACAGCTAATAGGAGCTTTGATGTGCTTGGCCGTGCTTACGAGACCAGATATTTCTTTTTGTATTAGTTATTTAAATCAATTTAACAATTGTTTCGACGAATCGCATTGGAAATATGGACTAGAAGAAAAGCCGTGAAGACCCAAATCGCCGTCTCCTTCACCAAGCAACCCAATGTCACGGAATCAACAAAAGAAAAGGAAGATCCAGCTCAAGTTGACTCCCAAGGTCCCCAACTTCCGTTTAAAGGAGGGAGGAGTTATGGCAAACCACCGTCAATAACAGAAAAACACCTTTATCATGGTTAATTATTATTTTTCCTAGTTACATTCTTTTCATGCATAACAATAATATTATGTACAATATAAAAACCTCATATCAACAAAATAACAGATAATAGTTTTATATAAATTCAATTCAGACTGATCCAGAAACCAGTTCCAAATCAGTCTCCGAGCAAGCAAAGCTAATTGTAGCTAGTACAATAAAAGTGAAGTGTTCTACGAGAAGTAATTGTTTTATTAAATCCTACCATAAACATAATTCGTAAAATTTAAGTTTAAGATTCTTTTAAACAAGAACTACTACTGCTAGTTAAAAATTCGTATAAGCATCTGATAATAACACAATTCAAGAATATTACGCAAAATACTTTTGCTCTATAAAAATTTTTGATAGAACGCTTCCTTTCGGGGACACAGGGTGTTAAAAGTTTCAAATATTTATATGATTTTTCCTGTAACTTCACAGGCAAAAAATATTTAGTGATAAAATTTGGGGGATGATATATTTTTAGTAGGGACTATTTTTTCGTGAATAACTTGTTCCAAATACACTCCAGTGGAGTAGTTATTAGGGGAGTAGGGGACCTTTTTTGAAAAACATCGTACGCCGCTGGTTTTTTAAATAATTTTAAATGTTTTTAAAATGTACAATCAATTTGTGGCAATAAAGTATTCGTAAAATTTACTGATCTGAGTAATTGGGAAATCAAATAAGAAGATACTTCTATTGATTGCTAAATATAATGCGTAACAATGAATTCAGTACCTAATATTTTTGAGACATTTCAAAACATTATACGACGCCACTGTTTTATGTGTTGCAAAAAGTTTGTTATTTTTCATACAACTAAAAACAGATTTTAATAAAAATAAAAATATGGTATACAAATATAGGTATTGAATTAGCAGATATACATTTTACATACGGTAGAGCGAATGACAGTCCTAGACAAGCTGTCTATAAAGTCGTTACTTTATAGACAGATTTTTTCAAATTCTTTTTCAAGCGTTCATCGTCGAGCTCGTGAACCTGCATGTTTGTCGCTACCAAAAAGTTGAGCAAGAGAAAGACTTGTTCGTATAGTTCATTTGGAGGACAGAATTTTGGAATCTGTAGATGAAGACCCATCCATCAGTACCAGACAGATATCAACAGATTTGGATGTATCACATGTAACAATCTGGAACGTCTTACGTGAGCACCAATTACGTCCATATCATGTCCAGCGAGTTCATGCATTAAATGAAAATGACTATCAATGGAGGATTGACTTTTTTTGCCAGTAGTTTTTATAACAATGCGAACAGCCTGATTTTCAGTTATTAATATTATTTACCGATGAAGCGAGATTTACAAGGGAAACCATTTCGAATTGTTATTATAATAACCACCAATGGGTGGATAAAAATCCACATATTATTTGCCAACGTCGATTCCAAAAACAGTTTTCTCTGAATGTTTAGGCAGGTATTGTGGGCGATTACTTGATTGGTCCTTACTTTTTACCCAGAACCCTCGATGGTAGAACTTATCAAAAGTTCCTACAAGAAGAATTACCACCCCTTCTAGAAGTGCCATTGAGGTTACGTCAATTATTATGATATATGCATGATGGGCCACCACTTCATTACAGTCTTACCGTTAGACAGTTGCTGAATAATCAGTATCCTAATCACTGGATTGGTAGAGAAGATTGCTTGGCCGGCTCGTTCCGCCGATCTGAATCCCTTAGATTACTGTTTAAAAGTAGATAATATAACTACACGTATTAACTAATGTGTATACACAATTAGAGTGAGAAATGCGTCAGAACAGTTTTAAAATAATTATTTATCACCGATTTTTTTTATAACATTTCAAAACGGCTGTGACGTCATAAGGGGCACCTTGTAGTGAAATTATGTGTAAATTATTGCGTAAAGGAAAAAAATTGGAAGAAGACATTGTCGTATAAAATATTTTCAAGTCTATGAGTTATTTTCCTTAATCTTCAAATTCCTTTATTAAGTAAAATTACTATTTAGTAATAATCATTTAATATCTTCCCTTATAATTAAAGCAGAATGTGTGAACCGGGATTTGTAAACGCTACTTCGCAAATTTTACCGAAAATTGATATTTTTATGATCATGAATTGAATTTTTAAAAAGAGACGAGCGTTTTAATAATGGCGAAATCAGAGGTATAAAAGCAGTCAGGTAAGGATCAACATATTTAAGGAATGATTTTCTTCTGTTTATTTATATAAAATACCTATTTATTTATGGAAATTTATAGTGCAGTTTGGGAGTCTTATGGAGACAATGCAATTGGCTATGTAGAATGTGGAACAAAAGACCACTTAAATTTTGTTGAATCCATTACAATCAGGAAATTAATAATAACTATCACAAATACTCTTAATTGATAGACTGCTGTCACTAGTGTCCCTTTTGTTTAAAACACATGAAATAGAGCAGCAGGGTTTGATGGACAATTTTGACATACGTATTTTCTTCTTCTTCAAAATTATGCAATAGGATCGCTACTAGCTTCTTGTTCAATTGCCGTCAGACTAGTTTTTAAGTAGCGCAAAATTTCAAAAATGATTTCTACCACCACTTTGTCATATATTTAAAATTTGACTATACAGGTAGGTTCTTTTATACAGGGTCGGAAAGTCCCCGTGGTTCATCGGTCGTTACGTGAGAGCGATAAAGAAAGTCACAGAAATCCATGCGATAGAGAAAGATGGCTATAATAAAGGCGTCCAATAGTCACCGCCCATTTCGCCCTTCCACAAATAAGGTCCACTTCCTATTTGTGGAAGGGCGAAATGGGTGGTGACTATTAAGACGCCTTCATTATAGCCATCTTTCTCTTTCGCACGGATTTATATGACTTACTTTATCGCTCTCACGTAACGGCCGATGAACCATGGGAACTTTCCGACCCTGTATATAATCTTTGACTCAACAACAATTTGTATATGATTTGTTTTTATAGTAAACAACTCTATATGAGGTGTGTAAGACGTTCAATGCGGAGACGCTGCGCAGCATCCCAAGGACAGCATTTTAAACATTTCTTGTGATGTTATATAGTGTTTTGAAATCTTTCAAAAATATTAGGTAAGTATTAAATTTATTGTTACACATTTAGCAATCAATAAAAAATGGTAAAATAGCAACGTAGGTACTTAAGTATCTTCTTATTTGATTTCCCAATTATCTAAATACCAGTAAATTTTACGAATACTTTGCAAGTAAATTTTATTATCACAAATTGATTGTACATTTTAAAAACATTTGAAATTATTTAAAAAACCAGTGGCGTACGATTTTTTTTCAAAAAAGGTCCCCTACTCTCCCAATAACTACGCCACTGGAGTGTATTTTGAAATAAGTTATACATGAAAAAATAGTCCCTACTAAAAAAATGAAATATTATCCCCCAAATTTTATCACTCAATCTTTTATACCAGTAAAGTTACAGGAAAAATAATATAAATATTTGAAACCTTTAACAACCTGTATCTCCATAGGGAAACGTCCTATCAAAAATTTTTATAGGGCAAAACTTGATTATTTTCATCGGTAGAATATGCCTTTAAAGTTTGGCAAAATTTACCATTAACACCCTGTATACACCGTGTCCACCTAGTGCGCATAAGTCCAATATCTAGGTTAATAAAAAATATAACTTAATTTTTTTTTCTACAGATTTCCCCGAGCTGCTCAAAATGAAAATATATTTCTACGTGGAAAATTAACGGGACTTTGTGTTATGATCACTATTAAAATATTGATAGTTTTCGAGATAATCGACTTTTCATTTTTTTTTTCTTCTTATGTTTCGTCACTTCTTGTTGTTGACATAATTATGATTATGACAGCTAGAAATTATTTTTTTTTCAAGAACTGTAGAGTGAAGATGGCTCTTTCAAAAAACGTATCAAGAGTTGACCTGCGATATACAGGGGGCAAAATCGTGCCAAACCTGATAATTTAAAATTTGAAAAATCTCGACTTTTTCAAATAGAACACCCTGTGTTTTATGATTTCATTAGATGCCTTTCTGTAGACCCTACAATTTTTTAATAGCTTTCTCTATACCTAAGTAGCGTAGTTTTTGCAAAAAAAACATTTTTATGTAAAATACCGGATTTGCGCCCGTTCCTTTGTCGGGAAAAACGCAGTAAGCGCCTGTCAGGCAATAAAATTTGTGACAATCAGTTTACATGTCATTTCGTCTTCTATTGAATACTCACGTGCGAGTTCAGAGAAAGTACTAAACGTGAATACAATGAACCATTGAAAAGAAGGATTAATGAAAATGGTGTATGCCTTAGGAGAAGCTCATGGAAATTGTTTGCTAGCAGCACGTATTTACAAAGCAAATAATCCAGATTTACAGAGATTTCGACGTGCTGACTGTTTTGAAAACGTGAAGGAAAGGTCTGAAAGAACAGCAAATGCGAATTATGAGAAAACTACTAGGAGACATGAAAGTAACAATAATGATATTCAGTTTAATGCTGTTGAAAATCAAAATATTAGTGTCAGGAAAATAAGTAATAACCTTGGAGTTGTCAAAAGCTTGACAAATAAGATATTGAAGAAGTATAAGTTTCATCCATATCATATTGAAAAACATCAAGCATTGTTATCTCAAGACCACCTAAATCACCTGCAATTTTGCCACTAGGCACTGGATAAAATTCAAGAAAATACAAACTTTTTTATTCATGTCTTGTTTACTGACAAATCCACATTTTCAGACATATGTTTACCCAATCGTCGCAACTTTCACCACTACGCTGACAATAATCCCAGATTATTGAGGGAAATAGATCATCAGCTTCGTTTCAAAGTGAACGTGTGGGCTGGAATTTGTGGAGAACATATTGTTGGACCATACTTTTTTGGCAATTTAAATGTCAATGTGTATTTGCATTTTTTGCAAAATGAACTTCCCCTTCTTCAGGTACATATGCCCGCTGATTATTTAGTTCAACAATGGTTTCAGCATGATGGTGCCCCTCCACATTCCACTTTGCCTGTAATGTGATTATTTTATTGTTATTATACTTTTCCTATTACATATTTATCTTTCAGGTTAGAGAACACCTAAATCACGCAAATCCAAACCAGTAGTTAGGTCGTGGTGGGTCAGTTTATTGGCCCGCACGTTCGCCTGACTTATGTAGTCTGGACTTTTTCTTATGGGGTTATATCAAAGAGCGAGTATACGAAGTACCACCAACGGATATTCAAGACTTAAAAGAAAAGATTCAAAACGAGTTTCTAACTATAACGCCTCAAATATTAAGAAATGTCCACATTCATTTTCATCGTAGATTAATGCTTTGTGTAGAAAACAACGGTGGACAGTTTGAATATTTATTTTAAGTTAGCTTGCGACTGAGTATTCTTTTTTCAAAATTCTATTCATCCAAATTTTTTAATCTCCAATTTCACTAATAACTTTCCTAACTACGGTAGCAGTGATTTTTCAATATGATACGGATAAAACTTCTTCAATATTTTATTTGTTAAGCTTTTGAAAACTCCAAGGTTACTACTAATTTCCTGGCACTAATATTTGGATTTTCAACAGCAGACGCCACAACTTTAAACTAAATATTATCGTTGTTACTTTCATGTCTCCTGCTAGTTTTCTCATAATTCGCATTTGCTGTTCATTCAAACCTTTCCTTCACATTTTCGAATCTCTGTAAATTTGAATTATTTTTGCTTTGTAAATACGTGCTGCTAGCAAACATTTCCTAATTCTTAATAATTTGTAGCGATTTTATGGGTTTTTGACTTTATTTACAAATAAATGGTAACTTTCCATAAAGACTTATTTATTAAACTCAAATATCTAAATTTTTCAGTTATTAATTTTTATTTTAAATAGTGTAGCTAGACAACTAATAAATTTCATAAAAATAAATACCCTTACAATATTTTTCCCGACAAAGGAACGGGCGCAAATCTGATATTTTACATAAAAATGTGTTTTTTGCAAAAACTACGCAACTTAGGTATAGGGAAAGCTATTAAAAAATTTAGGGTCTACAGAAAGGCATCTAATGAAATCATAAAACACAGGGTGTTCTATTTGAAAAAGTCCAGATTTTTCAAATTTTAAATTTTCAGGTTTAGCACGATTTTTTTTGCCCCCTGTATATCGCAGGTCAACTTTTGATACGTTTTTTAAAAGAGCCATCTTCACTCTACAGTTCCCGAAAAAAAATAATTTCTAGCTGTCATACAATCATAATTATGTCAACAACTAGAAGCGACGAAACAAGAAAAAAAAAATTAAAAGTCGATTATCTCGAAAACTATCGATATTTTAATAGGGATCATAACACAAAGTCCCGTTAATTTTTCACGTAGAATTCGATAATACTATAAAAAATATAGGTTTTCATTTAAAAAAATTAAGCTGGTACCTGCCCAGGAAAAACTGAACACCCTATATATGCAAATATATTTTCATTTTTTGCAGCTCGGGAAAGTAGGCAACTCTGTAGAAAAAAAATTAACATATCTTTTATTAACCTAGATATTGGACTTACGCGCACTAGGTGGACACGGTGTATACAGGGTGCCCCAAAATAACGTGTACAACGGCAGACCACAGATTCGTAGCCTCAAAATAGGCAGATTTAGGTTAATTCACCTATATCCGATATCGCTTCGTTTAGCCGCTAGATGGCCACAAAGTGCGTGAAATTTTTTTGAATTTTGTAAATAACTCGAATGATTTTGATTATTTTTGGGGTGTGGACTTTTGCTTTCAATCTACAAATTTTGGTGTCATACAGAGCGTTTTTTAAGTCTCATAACTCCTACAAAATTGATAATCGTACATAACTTTTCCTCTTTCGGGCAATAGCAACAACTATTTTTTATTTGGTAGGTGAATAGATGATACCATTTGGAAGTTTTTGGATCTCTTATGTCCAAAAAAAAAATATTTTTTAAATGTCTACATTATTTTGCGACCCATATTACAATAAGTAGTTAACAAAGTGGTAGTAGTCACTAATTTTGTAGATTGACTGTAATTTCAGTTTGATCTTTGTCATTGTACCTTCTAATCCTTAATGAGTGTTTACTATGATAAGATATACCACACGTTCTTCATTTTGCGATATGGATACACAGTTACATACGTACAAGCAATTTATAATTATATTTATTTATAGTTATTTACAACGTGCCTAATTTTATTGAAATAATTGAAATAATTCGTAAAAACAATCAAATAGAATAAAAAATGCTAGAGATAAAAGTAATAAAGCTGATGTTATTAAATTTAGTACAACTTATTATAAAAACTGTTCAAAATGACCACCATTGTTTCTACAACAAAGGTTAATTCAGCGAAGAAAGTTAAATGACACCCTTTGCAGTTCTTAAGGGCTAAGTTTTAAAACATTTATGGTATTTTGGATATGCATCCATAACTCTTCTTCAGTGTTAGATGTGGAAGGATGCACTATTGTTTTCAGAGTGCTCCAAAGATAATAGTTGCAATGTGTTAAGTGTGGTGAACGTACAGGCCAGTTAACAGAAACATTCTCCCTCTACCGATCTATCGACGAGGGAATCTTTGGTTCAGATACTGCCGGACATTTACAGTGAAATATGGTGGAGCCATCATGCATAAACCACATGTTATTAGCTCTGAGTAATAACGGCACATCTTGCAATAACTCGGGTTTTGCAAAAATTCTAAATAAATTTCCCCATTCAGTCTATTGGGTAGAATAACACAGCCAATAATAATGCTATCAATGATCCCAGAATAAACATTGATGCGAAATTTATACTGATAATGTTTCACTTTGATAGCATGTGGATTTTCTTGAGCATACACATGTTCATTGTGAATATTTATTGCTCCGCTTCTAGTAAAACAGAATTGGCAGGTACAATGATTTAAAGATCAAATTGAAATTACAGTCAACCTACAAAATCAGAGCCTACTGGCTCTTTGTTGAGCATTGTAGTATGGGTGGCAAGATAATGTATACATTTTAAAAAAAAATTTTTGTACCTAAACCGCTCATTTAATCAAAATTTTACAAGAGGCCCAACAACTTCCAAATGATATCACCTATCAAATAAAAAATATTTGCCATTATTGTCCGAAATCAATTTTGTAGGAGTTGTAAGTTTTAAAAGACACTCTGTATAACACCAAAATGTGTAGATTGATATATGTACAGGGTGTTGCACCACGAGAGGGACATAGCTTAATGGGATATAGAGGACATCTAGGGTAACTAGGATCGCCTATAGAAATAGTTCCTTGGCCATTCTTTATTGAGATACAGGGTGATTTATGATTTTTGGTCAAAACTGCTTTATGTCATAACTTTGGTAGGGAATGGAATAATGGGTTCATATTTGGTAGGGTTAATGCACTCACGATACTTCATGTATGCATGAATGGCAGCAAAAAAATCCAGGTCCGGACTGCAAAAATTGTTAATTTTTTGTGCAAGTCTAGAAAACAACACTCTGTATGTATTTTTTTGAAATTCCGATACGATATTCGGAAAGAGCATAAAAAAATGATCTTAAAGACGTGTTTCATTTTTTTGTTACACTTTCGTGGTTATTTAAATAAGCTATTGAATATACGAGACTACGGCTTCTAAAACTAAATTACGTAAAGGACACATGATAAAAATCGTTTTGCAACTAAAATTAGCGAAGGCTTAATTCAGGGTAGATGTTATAAATAAGCATGCATATTTTAAACCTCATTTTTTTTGCAAAATTTTTAATTTTTTTGTAACTCTAGAAAACATCGCCCGTATGTATTTTTTTTGGTATTCCCATACGATTATCGAAAAGAACATAAAAAAGTAATCTCAGCGACATGTCTCTTTTTCTTGTTACACTTTGATGATTACTTAAATACGCTATTCAATGTACGGTAATAAGGCTTTTAAAATGAAATTACGAGTAAGTAATAAACACATGACATGAGTAAGTAAAAGATACATGATAAAAATAGTTTATTTCTTTTAGTAAATAGGATTTCTAAAAAATAGAAATAAAAAAATAAAGAAGGAACAAAGACTATTTAATAAAACACGGAAAGCAAATAACAATAAAACACAAAGAAAATAATAGGTGTCTAAATGTACTTTACAATGGCAAATTAATTTTATAGCAAATTTTCAAAGTGGCCTCCCTCAACTTCGATACATTTTCTTACTCGTTTACCCAAGTTTTCAATTGCTCGACGTATCATTACTGGATTATTTCGTATTTCATCGCAAGCTGTAATGTACGATCGATCAATTGTTCCCTATTATTGATTTCGACCTTATAAACTTCTGCTTTCAAGTGACCCCATAAAAAATAGTCGCAAGAATACAATCCGGAGATCTCGCTGGCCATTCGTATGGACCGCCACGACCGATCTATCTGTTTGGATTTTCATAATCCAAGTGCTAAAATGCGGTGGAGCTCCATCGTGTTGAAAGAGCATACCTCTAATATGGACATTTTCTAAGAGATTGGGCAGGATTGTTTGAAGAAAGTTTAAATAAACGTTACCACCTAATCTCTCTTCAAAAAAATGCGGCCCTATTAAATGCCCATTTACAAGCCTGATCCAAACGTTTACAGAAAACCTGTGTTGTGAATGACATTGGCGATTTGCATGTGGGTTTTGTTGTGCCCATTCATGGTCGTTCCTTGAGTTATTTATTCCATCTATTGTAAATTGCGCTTCGTCTGTAAATAAGGTTCTGTAAATGACCGGACGGTCGGTGGTTAGATAACCAACGCGAGAAAGCCAACCGGTGGATGTTATCACCTGGTTCAAGACGCTGTGGTATGGATAATAACGTTCCCTTTTCAATGTTCTCCATATGTTCCAATGAGGAATATTTATGGCAGAACTAATTCTTCTTGTGCTAGTTTTTGGATTTTGTTGAACTAAATTTAAAATATTGTTCTGTTCTTGAGCATCTTGATGTAAATTAAGCTCCACATTTTTTGAAGTTGGAAACCTCCCGTGTTGTTTTGAGTACTGGAATACTTTACTAAAAGTTTTATAATTAGGATGCCGACGATGAGGAAAACGTTGCTGATATTCCCTTTGTGCTGCTCTACTATTCCCATTGTACAACCCATAGATGAATACTAGGTCAGCATATTCTTCGTTTGAAAATAATTGCGGCATGTTTAAATTACAAAATTTAAAGTATTAAATGCAAGTTAATGAATACACAATAAAACCAGTAAACAGTTTGTTATCAAACAATTCACTATTTAATTATCTGTCACTTTGAGTAGGCCTACTATAATTAATTTACATCAAGATGTTCAAAAAGAGAATAATATTTTAGATCCAATTCAACAAAATGCAAGGTCTAACATAAGTTCGACTATTAATATTTCTCAATGGAATGTATGGAAAACATTGAAAAGGAAACAGTATTATTCATACCACATTCACTCATTTCTTTTTCGCGTTGATTACGGGTAAATAAATAACTCAAGAAACGACTATAAATGGGCACAGCAATACCCATCTGCAAACGCTTATGTAATTCACAGTACAGATTTACTGTAAATGTTTGGGTAGATCTACATGAATGGCAATCGAAATCTACGGATTATAATTTATTTTTTGTCATGTGTTTTTATCATGCGTATTTAAATAATCATCAAAGTGTAACAAGAAAAAGAGACATGTCGCTGAGATTACTTTTTTATGTTCTTTTCGATAATCGTATGGGAATACCAAAAAATACATACGGGGCGATGTTTTCTAGAGTTACAAAAAAAAATTAAAAATTTTGCAGTCCGGACCTGGAATACATATTATTTAAAGAAAATGAGGTTTAAAATATGCATGCTTATTTATAACATCTACCCTCAATTAAGCCTTCGCTAATTTTAGTTGCAAAACCATTTTTATCATGTGTCCTTTACGTAATTTAGTTTTAGAAGCCGTAGTTTCGTATATTCAATAGCTTATTTAAATAATCACGAAAGTGTAACAAAAAAAAGAAACACGTCTTTAAGATCACTTTTTTATGCTCTTTCCGAATATCGTTTCGGAATTTCAAAAAAGAGATACAGAGTGTTGTTTTCTAGACTCGCACAAAAAATTAACAATTTTTGCAGTCCAGACCTGGATTTTTTTTGCTGTCATACATGCATACATGAAGTATCGTGAGTGCATTAACCCTACCAAATATGAACCCATTATTCCATTCCCTACCAAAGTTATGACATAAAGCAGTTTTGACCAAAAATCATAAATCACCCTGTATCACAGTAAAGAATGGCTAAGGAGCTATTTCTATAGGCGATCCTAGTTACCCTAGACGTCCTCTATCTCCCATTAAGCCATATCCCTCTCGTGATGCAACACCCTGTATACAGGGTGTCCCCAGTTTGGGTTGCCTATACCTGAAATGGATACAAAATTTCAATTGTCAAAAAAAATAATTCTTCATAAAAATTTTTGCTTGTCCAGAAGCCCTTGACAAGATAGTCATTTGTTCAATTTAATGTACAGGGTCTTCAAAAATTTGGAAAAGTAAAAACAGTAAAGAGTAAAGTATCTTAAATCTTAAAGTTACGTGAAAAAGTAATGGGGAAAAGTTGCTTAGAATTAAATTTTATGTTTAAATATGAAAGCATGGCCTTCTAGTTAATACTCGACATTCTGGGATATTCTAGGACTCTATTTATTTTTTAATACTTTCGGCCATTCTATTTAAAAAATATTGCTTTATTGGAAAACAGATACACAAGTTTGTATATTAATAATTTATTTTTTATACAGGGGGATCAAAAACACTAATCCAACATTTATTTTGAGGACACAGCAGAATCAGTATGTACGCGCCATTACAAAACTATTCTACATGAAGTCTGCCAAGTTCAACACACCTCCAATATTTTTCTAAATGCAGCGTAGGTCGAATGTATCATTTCTTCATTTACTTGGGCAATAGCTTCATTTATCCTGCTTTTCAAGAAATCAACACTGTGTTGCACTGGTTCTCTGTACACTCTTTCATTCAAGAAGCCCCAAAGGAAATAATCAAAATACCAATAATTTGTAGAAGGCAATTGTTATCAATAATTGTTTGACATTAGTTGTGACATTAGGTTGATATTTAATTTTATTCGAATAATGCTTACTTTACAGCATCGCATTTATCTTGTTAAATGTTACGGTATCGGTAATATTTCTTATAGCCAAGCAATTGAATTGTTTCATGAAAAATATCCAGATAAAGTTACCCGTCAAAATATGAGAAAACTAATTCGAAAATTTGAGTTAACTGGTGATGTAAAAACGTAAAAAGGTCAAAAAAGAGACACGATGACGATGCTGCAGCCACAATACTATGGTTTTGAATTCGGTAGAAGAAAACCCGAGACTGTCACTAAGGAAGATAACTAAACAAATCGATGTTAGCAAGACACATATTCAGAGGATTTTGGTAGAAAATTATTTTAAGGCTTTCAAAGCAAAAGTAATTCACACTCTAGAAGTTGGTGATGATGCACATCGTTTGGAGTTCTGTTTAGAGATAGGAGAAAGGATTGTGGTAGATAGACATTTTCACAAAAATATAATTTTTCCGATGAAACCACTTTTTCTACCAATGGAGTGGTATCGTCGCAAAATTGTCGTTTTTGGTCGCAAGACAGTTACAGTTACTTCAAGAAGTCAAAGGTTCAAAAAAGTAAATGTTTGGTGCGCGATTACTTTCAACCGAATAATTGGGCCATACTTTTTGAAGCAAATTTAAATCAATATACGTACCTGGAGATGCTAGACACGTTTTT
>NW_019417954.1:21916-27851 GCF_000390285.2 Anoplophora glabripennis
TTATTTTATCGGCTTATGATTATGAAATAAAATTTATCAAAACAGATAAAAATTTGAATGCAGACTGTCTATCCAGATTACCATTTTCGAGTTCTCAAATTAATTATTTAGATTTTAGTCATATATTTTATTTTGAGGAACATTTACCTATAAATCATAAAGAGGTAGCCGCAGCAACAAAAAAAGATACAACATTAAATAAAGTATATAATTATTGTTTATATGAATGGCCAAATATTTCATGTTTATCTCAAGACTTAAAAAAATATTTTTTTAAAAAAGATTAATTGCATTTAGAACAGGGTTGTGTGTTATGGGGTTATAGAGTAGTAATACCTCAACAACTTAGAAACTATGTATTAGAAGAATTGCATAGTACGCATTTAGTTATAAGTAAATGTAAATCACTTGCCAGATCCTATGTTTGGTGGCCAAATATTGATGCTGATATCGAAAATGTTTGTGCAAAATGCGAAATTTGCAGCAAATTTCGTAGTAATCCACCTAAATCGATTTTAACACCATGGCCATTAAGTCAAAGTGTATGGTCAAGAATTCATATGGATTTTCTAGGACCATGGCAAGGGAATACATATTTAGTTATTACGGATACGTTTTCTAAATGGGTAGAAATTTTTAAAACCACTTCTACTTCGGCTTCTAACGTAATAACTATTTTGAGATCAGTATTTGCGAGATTAGGTTTACCAGATACCATAGTTACTGATAATGGACCACCTTTTTCTTCTAAAGAATTTAGAGATTACACAAAATTAAACGGCATTCGTTCTTTTTTTTCACCTTTTTTTTCATCATCCAGCAAGTAACGGATTAGCTGAAAATTCAGTAAAAACTTTTAAGTCAGTTCTTAAAAAAGCTCACGCAGAACGACAAAATTTAGATCAGGCATTACAAAAGTTTTTATTAATATATAGAAATACACCGCATTCATCCACAGGAGTAAGTCCTGCAGAAAAAATGTTAGGAAGGAAGTGAAAAACACGTTTAGATTTACTAAGACCTAGTAATTGTGAATCAGTAGAAAAAAACAGTGGAAAAACAGATTGAATATTACGGGGGACATTCAAAAATTCTAGACATAGGGGAAAATATACTTTTTAAAGATTATAAAAATCCAACTAAACCTACTTGGACGGAAGGAAATATAACAAAACAAATCGGCACAGCATTGTTTGAGGTACAATCTAATAATGGAAAAACAAGTGTTAAGACATTCTGATCAGATATGTAGACGTTCCATAAAATTATCTGATAATCCAAAAGATGTTTCAACTACAAGCAATGAACTAAAAAAACAAGCACCTACTGAGGAAAAGCCAAATGATAACAATAACATTTCTGATAGTAGCAATGAAACCAATATGCCTGTGTGTGATCCTGATTTTAGAAATATCCCTAGTAGTTCTAGTACTGTAACTGATTATGTAACGGATTCAGTTGTACAAGAACCTATTGTTAAATATAATTTAAGGCCTAGACATAAATAGAAAACACCTGATTGTTTTTAGTTTTTAAGTTATAGATTTAAGATATAAAAAGAGTTTTTATATTGCTTTCATTAAAGGAATGTTTATTCAGTATAAACTGATAAGATTTTCTATTTTTCAATTTGTATACAGTTTTTTAATTTAAGACACATTGTTTCATGTTATTCATACATATATTGAATGTTGTAAAAAATAAGTGTAAGGGTGTAATATATATATATCCTTTAACATATTCTTGTTATCGTTGTTTTTATAAAGACTTTTTATACGAATGTTTTTTACCTTCTTTGTATGAGTATTGAAATAAAGTTAGTTATTAGTCAGCCTTTGACGAATTTACCTCGAGTTATTACTTTTTTTTTAGACGGGGATGCAATAGATAGAAGTAGATAATTTAGAAGGGATAGAACTTTTTTTATCCTTGGCTGCATCCCCGTCTAATTGTAAGAAAGAAATTCGGGTTTTAACTTAGACAGCCGGCTAATTTTTTGGCTTTATAACGAGCGTTCAAATAAAAACGTGGTCAAGTTGGTGCTGAAAATTTGGACGTAGGGCGTAGCGTATAGCAAATGAACTTAAACGTCATCTGTCAAAGCGCTATATCGCCGCTATCAATTTGAATATTTTCGTTTTAAAAAGCGTTTAAAATGGTGTTTTCTCAAGAACAAAAAGTGTTTATCATAGAGTCCCACTTTAGAAATGGACGCAAGATTGATGGAAAATGGAAGTATTCTACGGGCAGTGTAACAAGAAAAGAAGGAAGCGGCCGACCTAAAAAGCGGACTGAAGAATTAAAAGAAAATGTCCAACAAATAATGGAAAATGCGCCAAGAACTTCTGTACGTGTTTTATCACAAATGGTGGGAGTATCAGTCGGTACCTGCCACACAGTGTTAAAAAAAGATTTACGTTTGTTCTCCTTTAATTGTTTGTTATTGTTATCACGATTATTCTTTAAAATAAAGTTATATAGTCATTAACGTTATTGAAACTGACAGCTACTACGGACACAGGACACATTGGACAGGTACTCCCTACGTCCAATGTGTCAGAGCCAACTTCGACCACGTTTTTATTTGAACGCTCGTTATATATATATATTGAGAAGCATCAATAATTCAAAGGTTTAAATTTCAGTATTGAGATGAAAGGAAATTGAAGTCAAGGAATGACAGTGGAAGTTTGAAATTTGATGACAATTGGATACATAATGACAATTTATAAGTAAATTATGAATTTTGGTGGAATATTAGTCTAAATTTATAAAAGTGGGTATAAAATAAGGGCATTAGATAGCAAATTAGGAATTAAATAACATTGGAAAAGTTAAATTGAAAATGTAAAAGTTAAAGTGATCTGATTGGTTAAATGAAAAAGAAATTTTGTATTTTAAATTGAGAGTGCAGTGCTATGGTACTCAAGGAGACGGAAAAAAAAAGAGGATTAATAATAATAAATAAGACAGAAAAAGCAGAGAGGAATTGTCTAGGAAAATACAAGAAGATTATATAAATACAAGCAAATTAAAGTATAAACGACGAAAGGAAAAGTACAAAGTTGGTCTTGAAAACCCGAAGGAAAAGTTTCTTGAGAAAAGAATTGGTATTAGAAGATAGTGAAAGGGGATTCAGATAACTAAAGCGTAAATATTAAAAAGGTTATATTAGTAAAATTATCTGAATTATCCTAGCCAAGAACAAAGGAGACGAGGGGTGCGAGATACCAGGCGAGTCTAGAAGTCCCATCTAGCATATCTAGACAACCACAAGGAGAGAGTAAGTGGACGCCTAGAAGGGAGAGGACCGAAGAGACGCTACAGAGGGAAAGTGCCGACTTAAGAGGTCAAGGACAGTGGAAGAAAGAAGGATAGTTGATAGATATTAAGTGAGTGACAATAATTATTCTTAGAAGATAATAAGTACATGTTTATAGAATAGATATAAGGTAGAGCAGGTTAAATAGGGAATAGAAAAATTTAGTAATTTGTTTGTCATCTTTATGTCAATAGAAAGTTTGAACCCAGATCACACTATATTATTTAATTCTTTTTTCAATTCAGTTACCAGTAAAAATTTAATATATGAACCGACTTCTGAGATGAGAACTCATGTTCTAATAAAATTCATATAAGTTATTTGTGCAAAATTGACAGAATTAATTTAATTGTCAATCAAATCATTAAAAAAAATAAATAAAATTATAATTTCATTATAAATCCCGAATACTTAAAAAAAAACATTTAATCTTTAAATTACAATTTATATTAAATTGAGTGATATCCTAAGAGAAAGCTAGCCTGGTAAGTAATAAATTATATTTCCTGAATTAATAGTAAAATTTCTAACATTTAACTGGCGCTCAACATAATACAATACACACCAATACACAACACATAACAAAACTAGTTGTCATAATTGGAGCATTACAATATATATATATATTGTAACGTACTTTACTGGGTTTTGATTTTGGTGATGACGGTTCTGACGTTACTTGTGGCCGCCCCCTGGTAGACTACCAACTCTAAACGGAATTCTAATTTACTATTTTTATTGACGTCACAGACGTCCTTATTTGGACGCCTAATTTTATGACGACCCTGGACTACTATTTTATCGGCAGCGGTGGTTGGCAGCCGGCGGTGGTGAGTGACGTCACAGGAACGTGCTCCGGATTAAATCTTTTTGTTCGGTTTGTCTCGGGCGCCAGTTTCCCTGTATTTTGCGTGGGGGGAAACTCCACGTGAACCTTACCCTCGGTTTAGAGTAAGTACTCGGGATAGCTGCAGTGAAGAAAGTTTAATTCCAGGGGTCTGTTATATTTCTCTNCAGTCAAAGCCAATTGTATTCCATTGTAGTTTCTCCTGAGGCAGGAATAATTTGTTCCGAAAGCTCGAGTAATAAAAAGAGTACACTTCAAATTTGGCTTTGACTGCATACCCGACTATACTTTGAAATTTTGTTAGTTAACTTAGACAGTCGTCTAATGCTTTGGCAACTTATATATATATATTGTAACAGGTAGAAATTGAAATACAATAAATAATTACATGTTAGATAGATGGTGACAAGATAGTAAAGATGATTTAGTTGACAGCGAGATGAAATTTGACAATGTAATATAATAGTAAAAGTAGAATGAAAACTCTGTACAGAGGAATTAAAAGTGTCTATAAAAGAAAGCAATGTAGTTAAAAAATGAATTAAAGGTATTAAATTTGGTAAAGTAAAATTGTATAAATTAATAAAGGTATATGATTGGTTGATATTGAATACGATATATCCAAAATTATTATAAGTAGAGATAAGAGTGCGGTGAAAGGAAAAAGAAAAAAGTGGTTATCTAGGAGACGAAAAATAGTGAGAGGAGAATTAAGAAGGGAAAAGTTGGAAGATATTAAAATTGGAGCCATTAAAATAAGTTGAAAATCAAAAGAATTGAAGAAAATTACTGAAGATTAAAAAAAAGAATCCCATAAAATAACAAGAAAAGAGCAAGTATTGAAGAGAGGAAGAGTGGCAGAGTAAAGCACAGCAAAGCATTCAGCACAGCGGCAGTGTGGGACAGTTAAAAACAAATAAGAAAGAAGCAACCAGGAAAAGTCAAGAAATATTCGGCATAAAGGAAAGTTGGTTTAAATCGAAACTGACAGATAATCCAAGAGAATTACAATACTGTCAGGTAATTAAAATATTATTTTCATTGTCGTAGACAAATAGAAAAGGAAAATCCAGGAGAGGTGACGCAGACAGTAACAGAAAAGACAAATTGGAGGAGAGTTCAAAAACGGAAAGGAAGGATAGGATACAGGAAGGAGAAGACAGAAAGGACATCACGAGTAAGAAAACACAGACAAATAGAGCAAAGTGTAGGATAGGTAATAATAACCAAAAATTGTATAGAATAAGGAATTAGAATTTAGTTATCTTAGGGTAGATATGGATCTAGGAAAGATTGTTATAAATTGTTAACTGTTGGGATAATACACAAAGTTCAAACTCAATTCATTCCTATATTTTTAAAAAACGAAGAAACAAATTTAAATACCTAATAATTTTTTTTAATAAATTTCAATAGCTTTCGAACCAACTGCTGAGATTTCAAGTGCTCGATAAATTTTTTTTTATCATTCAATTATAGTTTGAGAATATTTTAAAATAATATATATAAAAAATAAAGTTATCTTTAAAGACTAAAAATCAAAATTAAGTGTGTTATTAAAAGAGCTTGTTTGGGGTAAGTATAGAATATAATTGTTATAGATTTTAATACTATAAAAAAAAATCAAAGTTTAAACAATTTAATACATTTCACATATAAACTTGATCTTTATAATAAAATTAAATTGGCTATAACATTAAATTTTTCATTTAATTACAAATATCAAACACAATTAAATTATCATCAATATAACACAAAATTTAATA
>NW_019417955.1:0-1399 GCF_000390285.2 Anoplophora glabripennis
CCCATTTTTGTTGTTTTGCATATTCTAAATACATTCTGTGCATTCGTGAAATACTCAATCCTTCTTCCAAGTACATTCGTTTTGAGTTTTTTCTTGTATAATGAGAAGGCATAAGTGGAAAAAGTTTTATGTGTTCCATAATGTTTTTTATTAGAGCATCTGGATTCTTATGCGGTCTAGTGTTGTGTTTTCCTCTTCTGTCCCGTTCTACAGTACCAATTTTTTGCAAAGCGTTGCTTACAATTGTTTCAGAAATTGCAAGCGCATTTAAGATCATCGTTTTGCAAACTGTTATTGGTTTTAAAATTATTATATAAAATTATATTAATATAGGTAATAAACTTAAACCTATCGACCCAGGATACAGGATACAGGAAATCAATAATAGTTTGGACATAGTCCGAGGGCTTTAAAAACTTTTGAAGCTCTCAGTTGTTATATTCTCATTTTTCCTTCCGGGCACATAACTTATACGGCTATAGGGTAAAGGGTTATTATAAGGTTAAAAGACAGTTTGGGAAATATTTATTTCTCTCGTTTTTTCTCCAAGGCTTATAGATAACGGAGTTATTATTTTAAAGGGCTTGCGGTTTGGAATATATATTTATTTCTCTCTTTCTTTCCTACACTGTTTATAGGGGTATATAGGGCAAAATAATAAAATTTGTGTTATTTTTTGACCTGGGAAAATCCCATTTCTACAAATGATTCAATTTTCATTTTTACGTCCTTTTTTCTTTTCAATTTACGGTGGCTATATCTCAAGAATTTACAAAAATTGTTCTTATAGTTTTGACGCCTCGTTAGTCGTTTGGGGGCATATCTTCCAAAATAAGCCGGGTTTTGCCGACTGCCCGACCTGGCCAGACCGGGCCTGTTCTCTTACCGTCTCTACCAACTTCTCGTCTGCCATTTTCTCAAAAAAGGAAAAGGAAAACACTTGTAAATACGACCTGTTCACACACGTGGAACGAGGAACTGTGTCCGAACTACAGCGCTACGCGATTGTCCGCCGATGCGAGTCGTGCCGCGCTGCGCTTTTTTGCCAATTTGCGCCGATCTATTCAATTAGTCCATTGAAATGAAGGCTGAACCTCCATTTTTTCCTTTGTCGATCAAACCTGGGCGCAAATATGTTTTCGACCCACAGGAATTCGAATCCGCAAAAATTTTTGACCTAGGTGGTCAGGAAAGGGGTCAAAAGGTCAAAAAACCGTAAAAAATAAGGTTTTTCGCAAATATCTCGTAAACTACGGCAAGTATCAAAAAAATAATTGCACCATCGTGTTCCCAGGGAAATTTTACATCGACTTTAAGCTATTGCTTATTAAAATTAAATAAATTTATGTCATGTTTTGGACAATTACTAAGCAAGAGAGGGGAAGTGTATAAAACATGA
>NW_019417955.1:3335-27970 GCF_000390285.2 Anoplophora glabripennis
CGTTTAACCAATTTATGACATTATGGGTAAAGAGAGGTTGTTGATAGTGTAATGTTAAGCGTACGTTTAACGGTGTATCATCCAATAGTTCTCTTACATCATTTTGCAGAAAGTTTAAGTATCCTTCTGTATTCAGACAAACGGGAAACTGGATTGGTCCAAGTAGCTAGGTCCCCTAAAATTCCTGTTCACAAATTTATTGCAAATCTATTTTGAAAATTTGTGCGCTGTATTGCCTGTATTTAATGGATTTTATACAAAAATGGAACATTCTACCAATATGAAACAAGAGTACCTTTTTTTACTAAAAAACTGAAATTTCATACTTTTCAGTCAAAAGTCAAAAAAGTCAACGCATAAAAAAGTTATGGTAAATTTTACCCCCCTCCCCCCCAGTGTTGGAACGTATGTGATGAAAATTTGTAAATTTCGTTTCAGTAGCGGACTGAACACGTAAGAGTTAAGCTAATTACCAAATTTTATAAATTTATCTCTACTGGTTTCGGAGTTATTTAGAAAAAACCATCATCAGATTGGCTCCTTTAAGTGGCTATAATATAAAGAAAAAGTATTCTTTTTCGACATAGAACACCCTGTAGAAATGTTGCCCCTAATTTCGGGACACCCTGTAGTTCTCTGAAAAATTGACTAGTAAAGCCAATTCTACAAATACTTGTTCATAAAAAAAAGTAAAAATTTGTATAAACAATTGTTCACAGAATGACAACCTTTTATTTCTTAATTTTAAAGATAGTAAACTTTTGAGGAATTGAATAATGAATAAAATAAGCCTAGTAGTTTTTTCAAAAATCGGGCCTACCTCGAATTTTATGGGCTTAAAATTAAGTAAAAAATACACAGAATAAAAGCCCAAATTTGTGTATTTTTGGAGGTCGAGCGTCATATTGTTTATAACAAAAGAAAATAAAATAATTGCTTTTTTTCAGTTTTTCGCTTATATTTCCGAAAATGTTCCTGAGGAAATTTGCTACAAGGGTAGGCTTTTGCGAAAGCTCACAACATTTTTTTTATATTGCAAAATTAGCGGCGAAAAGAAAAATGTGCTAAATTTTCAGAATTAAATAAGAAGAACTAATTTGACTGAAGTTGGATGAACCTACAGGAAAAAATAACTGTTGGGGTGTTCAACAAATACCTGGAATCCAGACCCCCAATTTCAAAATGGCGGTGTATTGCAAAATTATATATTCGAAAACGGGAGCGGGTATATCTTCTGCCCAAGTCGAGATATCGAAATTCGGCAAAAAAGAATCGAAAGGTAATTACATTATCTCGCGTCTGTGCAAATGTCAGATTTTTAAGTTGCAAAATAAAAAAGTTATTAACAAAAAATTTAAAAAAACGGTAACTAGGATCCTTTTCTCGGCGATTTTTTAATATACAGATTTCAAACCAATTGCATGAACGAGTGCTTAAAATACATAAATTTCTTAAAAAAAAAGCGTGGTCCCATTCCATGGCCACCTCGGTCTCTAGACCTATATCCTCTAGATTACTTTCTGTGGGGTAGGTTGAAGGCTGTAGTTTATGCTACAGAAATAAATCATTTGGAAGAATTACAACAGAGGATTCATTTATTTGGCTGCAAATAATTTGTTTTTTTNAAGTTTTCAATAGCTATAACCCTTTTTTACAATTTACCATCGAACGAGAGGACATCAATAAGAGTGTACCCTTTCTGGACACAAGACTCATTAGGAGGGAGGATAACTCTCTCATAACATCTTAGTATAGAAAACCTGGATCATCAGGCAGATTTTTACATTATGAATCTTTCCACACACAACAACAAAAAATCAATTTGATTCTGGGTATGAGAACTAGAGTAATAGCTACAAGTCACCACCATTCACTTAAAAAGATTAATTTACAACATTTGTACAATTTATTTATTAAATGTGGTTATCCACCGCCTCTTCTTTAAAGTCTTTTGTTCTCGAGATCACAGTGACAGGGTGTTCAAGACTCTCGTAATAATAATTCAGCAATACAAAATTTTCATTATTTTTCAGTACCACATATAGGTGCTGTTGTTGGCTTATAAAAATCAATTAACGGTAAATAATCTGTTTACTAAATTAAAAGATAAAGATCTGCTATTGCAGCGGTACAGTGTAGTTTATTGCATCCCATGTTTGGATTGTGATTTGAAATATATAGGTCAAACAAAACAAAAACTAAAAGATAGAGTTACAGCACATAAAAGTGACATACGACTGAATAAATGCAGTTGTATGCAGTATGAATTATGACGAAATTTTAGTATTAGATTCAGAAACAAAGCATAAAAAAAGAAAATTTTTAGAGATGTGTCATATTGCAAGGGAAGGCAATCCAATGAATGCAATGACTGATATCGATGGTCTTAGCGTAATTTATACTTTTTTATTAAATCAATATTTTAATAACAGGGATAGTCTTTCAGGCGACACCCTGTATAGTGGTATGTGACCTTTGTTGTTATTTGTGTTTAATAATCTAACTAATTAACAGTTTAAAATTTTTTGGTAGAGTTTCCCCGTTCTCAGCATAAGTATTAAGGGAACAAAAACTTTAATATTTTTTCACTTTTTTCCTCCTTATCTGATACTCGTACCTAAAAGACAGGCGACATTGTTCATTTTGTTTGATTTCGGCTCTAGTCTGCCGTAGTTATGGTTTTTAAAATTTTTTATATTTGTACAATTTTCCGTTTTTAAACCTATGATGTTTTTAATTATTTGTAATAACGACCTATGTCCGTGGTAGGTGTACCTATTATAGTCCATTGAAATGAAGGCTGAACCTCCATTTTTTCCTCTGTCGATCAAACCTGGGCGCAAATATGTCCGCAAAAATTTTTGACCTAGGTGGTCAGGAAAGAGGTCAAAAGGTCAAAAAACCGTAAAAAATAAGGTTTTTCGCAAATATCTCGTAAACTACGGCAAGTAGCAAAAAAATAATTGCACCATCGTGTTCCCAGGGAAATTTTACATCGATTTTATGCTATTGCTTATTAAAATTAAATAAATTTATGTCATGTTTTGGACAATTACTAAGCAANTGTTCATAAAAAAAGTAAAAATTTGTATAAACAATTGTTCACAGAATGACAACCTTTTATTTCTTAATTTTGAAGATAGTAAACTTTTGAGGAATTGAATAATGAATAAAATAAGCCTAGTAGTTTCTTCAAAAATCGGGCCTACCTCGAATTTTATGGGCTTAAAATTAAGTAAAAAATACACAAAATAAAAGCCTAAATTTGTGTATTTGTAGAGGTCGAGCGTCATATTGTTTATAACAAAAGAAAATAAAATAATTGCTTTTTTTCAGTTTTTCGCTTATATCTCCGAAAATAAGCCTCTAATCGACATGAAGTATGCTTATTGATTTCGTTCCTGAGGAAATTTGCTACAAGGGTAGGCTTTTGCGAAAGCTCACAACATTTTTTTTATATTGCAAAATTAGTGGCGAAAAGAAAAATGTGCTAAATTTTCAGAATTAAATAAGAAGAATTAATTTGACTGAAGTTGGATGAACCTACAGGAAAAAATAACTGTTGGGGTGTTCAACAAATACCTAGAATCCAGACCCCCAATTTCAAAATAGCGGTGTATTGCAAAATTATATATTAGAAAACGGGAGCGGGTATATCTTCTGCCCAAGTCGAGATATCGAAATTCGGCAAAAAAGAATCGTCGCGTCTGTGCAAATGTCAGATTTTTAAGTTGTAAATAAAAAAAATATTAACAAAAAACTAAAAAAAAGGCAACTAGGATCCTTTTCTCGGCGATTTTTTAATATACAGATTTCAAACCCATTGCATGAACGAGTGCTTAAAATACATAAATTTCTTAAAAAAAGCGTCTCGATCCAACCAATAGGAGCCGATATAATTTTTTTATTCTGGCTGTTCTGTTTACTATTTTGTAATAAACTTGGGCTCGTTGTGAAGTAGAAGACCTCCTTTATACGCTGATTTTTTTTTTGAAACGATGTGACCAAGAAATGACCAAGTAAACGTTCGTTAAAGGCAGCGCGATTCGCGCGGCTGAGCGGTAGTCAGGAGAGGGAAGTGCTGTGTCGTCGTAATGCCCTTGCTGCGCTCATCTTCGCAAAATTCTTACTTAACAAATGAATTATGGCATTTAGAAAGCAGCTACCGAGATACTTTTTTAAATCGACTTATTTTTTTCCGCTCTTTCGAATGATGTAGGCAAAGTCTGTGAAAGTCATCGCCAGACCCCGAAAAATACATATTATTATTATTGATTTTTCACGTTTTCTTTGGTAATTATGCTTTCGATATTTTAACAATTAATAAGGTCTGTTTACGCATTTAAAACCAGAAGTCAATTGTTTCTTAGTACTCTATTTGCATGCTCAGAAGTGACCGACGTATAAAATATCGTCTTAAAATTAACTGTTACAGTTATTGCGTAAATTGTGTCTAGAATATTATTGAATGTTACATTATCAACATTACATGTAAGTACTGCATATTGTAGTATTTAAAAGAACTGTTACATTCAATTCTACCATATTTGTTTAATTCTATTACCAGAGAAAGTTTCCATTTTAAAATTTTTATAAGAATATCGAAAATTAAATAAATATTTAATGTATAATATATTTTAGACTTCGATGAATTTTGCCATTTTGCCACATTCAAATCACGTACTATACAACGTAAACCATTAACTTGAAAAATTCATGGAAGTCTAAAATATATTATAGGTACATTAAATATTTATTTTACTTTATATATTCTCATAAAAATTGAAAAAGACAACTTTCTCTAGTAATATAATTAATTAAACTAAATTAGGTTGAATTGAATGTATAGTCTTTCCAATGTCAACTGAAGAACCAACAGATTAATAGTATGTACCGGGTTCGGTCGCTGACGCAGCAACTCGGTATTGAAATATTTGAAAAACTTGTTCCCATATTTATTTAGCCATACCCATATACAGGTCTGGTCGAACAAAACGTGGAGGTGATAGAAATGTATACGCTCAGTTGACGAATGCGCGGGCAAAGGAAAACGATCACAGTTGCATTAGGCTACTGGGCAATAAATCACAGCAGATGACAAGTGTTTCATAAATTGCCCAGCAGTGCAGTGCAGCAATGCGGAATTTGGTGCGATTCAGGTAATTTTAATTTATTATAGGCGCCTTCTATCAATCATTCATATTACAATTGCGAAAGGGAGTGATAAGAGGGATATTTTGTTTACTAATATTATCATAACATGGCATTTTGGAGACCTTTTCAAACGGAACGAAACGAAATTTACCACCAATATAATAAAACTGTTTGAGGGCATAAATAATAATTAAAATATGTCGTTGGCCAAATGAACATATAATACAAATTTTCTACACATTATATACAAATCATTATAATTTTTTACCTTTAGCAGAAATTTTTTTTAGGGACGCCTATGAAACTCATTAAAATTTATTACCAGACGTTTTTTGCATGTTCAACTGATTTCGGAAAGACTATAACAGTTCTTTTAAATACTATAAAATGCAATACTTAATGTAATGTTGACATTGTAATATTCAATAATATTCTAGACACAATTTAGGCAACAACAGTTAATTTTAAGACAATATTTTATACGTCGACCTCTTCTGAGCACGCAAATAAAGCCGATTTTCAAAAAAGCATATCGGTAGCTGCCTTCTAAATGCCACAATCCATTTGTTAAGTAAGAATTTGGCGAAGATGAGCGCAGCAAGGGCATTATGACGTCACAGCGCTCCCTTCTCCTGACTACCGCTCAGCCGCGCGGGTCGCTGCGCGGATCACGCTGCCTTTAACGAACGTTTACTTGATCATTTCTGGGTCGAATCGTTTAAAAAAAAACTCAGCGTATAAAGGAAGTCTTCTACTTTACAACGAGCTTACAAGTGTATTACACAATATTAAATAGAACAGCCAGAATATCGTTTTTACGAAAAAAAAAATTATCTCCGCTCCTATTGTTTGGATCGAGACGCTTTTTTTAAGAGATTTATGTTTTTTAAGCACTCTTTCATGCAATTGGTTTGAAATCTGTATATTAAAAAATCGCCGAGAAAAGGATCCTAGTTACCGTTTTTTTAAGGTTTTGTTAATAACTTTTTTATTTTGCAACTTAAAAATCTGACATTTGCACAGACGTGATATAATGTAATTACCTTTCGATTCTTTTTTGCCGAATTTCGATATCTTGACTTGGGCAGAAGATATACCCGCTCCCGTTTTCGAATATATAATTTTGCAATACACCGCCGTTTTGAAATTGGGGGTCTGGATTCCAGGTATTTGTTGAACACCGCAACAGTTATTTTTTCCTGTAGGTTCATCCAACTTCAGTCAAATTAGCTCTTCTTATTTAATTCTTATTATTTCTTATTAAATTTAGCAGATTTTTCTTTTCGCCGCTAATTTTGCAATATAAAAAAAATTTTGTGAGCTTTTGCAAAAGCCTACCCTTGTAGCAAATTTCCTCAGGAACAAAATCAATAAGCATACTTCATGTCGATTAGAGGCTTATTTTCGGAGATATAAGCGAAAAACTGAAAAAAAGCAATTATTTTATTTTCTTTTATTATAAACAATATGACGCTCGACCTCTACAAATACACAAATTTAGGCTTTTATTCTATGTATTTTTTACTTAATTTTAAACCCATAAAAATCGTGGTAGGCCCGATTTTTGAAAAAACTAGGCTTATTTTATTCATTATTCAATTCCTCAAAAGTTTACTATCTTTAAAATTAAGAAATAAAAGGTTGTCATTCTGTGAACAATTGTTTATACAAATTTTTACTTTTTTTATGAACAAGTATTTGTAGAATTGGCTTTACTAGTCAATTTTTCAGAGAACTACAGGGTGTCCCGAAATTAGGGGCAACATTTCTACAGGGCGTTCTATGTCGAGAAATAATACTTTTTCTTTATATAAATGTGGGCCCAAAAATTCTTCCTAAGGAAGTTATAGCCGATTAAAGGGGACAATCTGATGATGGTTTTTTCTAAATAACTCCGAAACCAGTAGAGATAAATTTATAAAATTTGGTAATTAGCTTAACTCTTACGTGTTCAGTCCGCTACTGAAACGAAATTTACAAATTTTCATCACATACGTTCCAACACTGGGGGGGAGGGGGGTAAAATTTACCATAACTTTTTTATGCGTTGACTTTTTTGACTTTTGACTGAAAAGTATGAAATTTCAGTTTTTTAGTAAAAAAAGGTACTCTTGTTTCATATTGGTAGAATGTTCCATTTTTGTATAAAATCCATTAAATACAGGCAATACAGCGCACAAATTTTCAAAATAGATTTGCAATAAATTTGTGAACAGGAATTTTAGGGGACCTAGCTACTTGGACCAATCCAGTTTCCCGTTTGTCTGAATACAGAAGGATACTTAAACTTTCNATAAAAATATACAACTTTTTTCGAATATTTATTTACAATAAACGATTTCACGAGTTTTTCAATTTAAAGAGCTTTAATAAATAAATATTCACATTTAAATACTTATATACATAACATAAAATTGAACTGCATCAACGTTTGCTGCAGACAAAGTACATTGCAAATATTTAGGTACACGCTCATCTTCAGGTCCCAACAGAATTATATCCGACTGATTTCGGCTGGGAAGAGAAGTGGGATAAAATTTTCAAATGGTTGGAGTGAACAGCTGCCCTCTTCCCTTGGAGATATAATTATCGAGGATGAGCAAAAAAATAGTGCAGGTTACAATTATACTATATTTCGCTCTATAGGTACTAAAATTTCATTATTTAAGTGTAAATTTTTCATTATTTCATTTGCATACGTAAAATACAATATTTAAAAAAATTCGTACTATATGTAATTATTTTTTATAATTAACGTTTTATTGATAAATAATTATTATAATTATTATTATTATTATACAGGGTGTTTGTAAATAAGTGCGAAATATTTTGGGGGTGGTTGCCGAAGTTATTTTGTGAAAAAGGTTCATATAAATGTAGTTAGAAATATGCTTCGTTTCCGAGATACAGAGTGTTTAAATTTAAATTTTTTATTAATTGTTTCTTAACTTTTAAAGATATTGACTCGAAATTTGTAAAACACTTTGGAGGGATAAATGTGTAAATTTTGGGATGATCCGAATATGCACTACTTGCACCAGTGGCGTTCGTGTGAGAATGTCGCAGCCTTTTTTAATAAACAAAAATGATACGCCACTGACTTTTCCCGTTTTGATATTTTTTCAGAAATCCGCCATCAATTCTGAATGAAATTAGTCCCTTCAATTTTTTTCGTAGGATGTATCGTTTTGAGGAAAAAACAAAACAATATTTTATTACAAGTTTTTAATTTCTACTGATACATTATCTAGTAGGTTGCTGACAATATTTCTAAATAAAATGCAACCATCAAATTTTGAGTCAATATATTTAAAATTATTTGAAATAATTAATAAAAATGGTTAAAAAATTAAAGTTTAAGCACTGTATCTCGAAACCGAAGGATATTTCGACCTACGCTTATATGATTTTTTTTTTCAAAAAATAAGTTCGGCAACCCCCCCATAAAATATTTCGCACTTATTTACAAACAGCGTGTGATGAGGAAGAAATGGCAGGAATCGACATTGACTCCAGCGACCACGAGTTTGAGGGTGATGAATCAGAAAATGAAATAGATAATAGATTTTTTCACACATTTATTGTAAAACTTAAAAAATAAAAAAATAATACATATCTCATATCGCACAAGCTGAAATTTGGTAATACAATAGCTAACTTAGTAAGTTAAATGAAAAAAATGCTCAGCTTTATATTTAGTGAAGGAAAAGTGCTCAGCTTATAAAGTCAAAGATGTACGCCACCTTCAACTCGTCAGCTGAGCACTTATACACCGCAAAAACTTCAGCGGACAATTTTTTTCGTATAACTGATTAAGATGACTATTACTTTACCAAATTTCAGCTTTTGCGGTATCAGTTTACCTAGCGCATATTTTTGACTTATTTAGATGAAAAGCTGAGGCATAATCCCCCACTCTAAAGTTAGCTGATTGCGTTTTTTCGTTTGTTTATAACATAATCAACATGTCGACAAAGTCTCAGCTTTTGCAGTATTAGTTTTTTCTAATGACTATTTTTCGTGTTTGGGACACTGCCGCAACTATACCCCCTGGAAGTCGCGAGCTGGAAGTCGATTCTCTTACTAGTGACACCAAATGAAGCGTACGAAAACTTTTCAGCTTTTGCTCTTTTGGTCATCAAAAAAGGTCGCTGGCTCCCGGGTTATTATTAAAAAATATTGTAATTGCCCATATGGAATGGCCAGAGACCTAGTCAATCATTTTATAAAGATCCCATGTGGTTGTACCTTAAAACAAAAAAAATCCAGAATGAAGCAACTTTTTCCCCGTTTTTCAGTCTAGTTACTGAATGAATTAAATCAAGATAAGTACATACAGATTCAGAATTACTAGCAAGTTCCTTCATATCCTGTTCTAGCTGTATAATTAATTGCTTGTTGTTCTCAATATTATTTTCCATATTTTTAATACGTTCTTGTACAGATTCTAATTCGTTTTTAGCATTGGCTACAGTTTGCTTTGATTGAATAAATTGCCAAACTTCATATAATCCAAGCATGTGTTCTAATTCTCTGTTGACACGTTGATATTCCAAATATTCTGCTCTTTCCTCACGCAATTTTTCCAATTTTGGGGATATTTCTTCTGTAAATATCTACAAATAAATCATTAAAACATACCAAAAATAATTTTACAAATTTACCGTGTGAAATTCTAAAAGTTTGGCATCTTTTTTATCAATTGTTTTTTGTGCTGCTTGTCTTTTTACTTCATACATCCTTGTACCAGCTGCTTCTTCCACCATAGCTAGTATCTTTAAAAAAAAATGGTCTATTAAATAATTACATTTTCCTAAATAAGAAGCAATAGATGGCCTTTAAGTAATGATATTGGAAACAACTACTCTGTGAATTAAAGGACACTGTGTGCCAGTATAGTCCACGGGCCCACGTACAAAGAAAAAAATGATTACCAGCAAGCTGTAACTTTGCATGCAGCTTAAGTTTGACGAGTCTCCCAAAATTTGACCACGAGGAAAATTCAACAGTGGTAAGTTTTCCCGTGATTTTCAGGAAAACATGTCAATCTGGCATAAACATGGATTGTTATGACCAGCACTTTTTTTTAAGTTTAAATGAAAGATATATTTTTTTAAACCCCCTAAAAAATCTGTCCGACAAAAATGTTGATATTTTGAGTTTGTCCCCCATCCATATGTAGATTTGGTGACATTATAGTTGGTAACAACCAGCAAGCTGATTTACGCATGAACCTATTAGCTCGGGACCACCCTGTATAGAATTTTTTTGTAATTGTATAAAAAAATAAATTTAAATTATATATATTTATTTTGAAATTTAAGAAATTTAAACAAATTTTTTTTATTCATATATTTTTTTTATTAAATATAAATTTTTCTTCTACATCATGCGTAAGTATTGAAACCGCAAAATTTTATCGTTTAATTTTGTCGGACAAGCAAAAAAAACCGGTTATTTTTTTGGGCCATTTAATTTTTCGGTTTATTTTTGCTTTTTTTTAAATGACGCTTTTGTCCGACAGCTGGTTATCACCAACCATGTTGTCGTTAAGTTGACATCTTCGGGGCGTCCCACTGCAAAACTTCTCAAGAATTTTGTTGGACAATTAGATACTTTCATTTCAAATCTTTATTACCAAACCCTCCCAGAAAAATCAGCTTGCTGGTTGTCACCAACCATAATGTCACCAAATCGACATATTTAGGGTGGGGGACAAACTCAAATGACCAACCTTTTTGTCAGACAAATTTTTTAGGGGGTTTAAAAATATATATCTTTCATTTAAAGTTAAAAAAAAAGTGCTGGTCATAACATTCCATGTTTATGCCAGATTTACATGTTTTCCTGAAAATCAAGGGAAAACTTACCACTGTTGAATTTTCCTCATAGTCAAATCTTGGGAGACTCGTCAAACTTAAGCTGCACGCAAAGTTACAGCTTGCTGGTAATAATTTTTTTCTTTGTAAGTGGGCCCGTGGACCAGTAGTTATTGTGTAGCAATGACAATTAAGATAGGAATGACACTTGAGAATCCGACGAGGACACATATCCAACAACAATCTAACCTCATAGTGCACAATTTTCTATCTTCCTGTATAAAGGCAAATTGTAATTAGTTTATTCAATAATGATAATATTTTTATAGTGAGGCCATAATTTAAAGTATGTATAACATACTTTGTAGGTTATATCTCACTCATGTGTGTGTATACAAGTTGATTTGTAAATGAACCAACAAATAGTGATAGGTGCATGTAGTAAACCTTAAAGTACAGTATTTTAACCAAGTTGCTTTGTTTAGCCGTTAGATGACGTTAAAGTTAATTCGTTGTCTGATTTTAATAAAATTTGGTATGCTATAATAGTACTCTTTGATATAGTAACCGAAGCAAGTACATTTACAGAACTGAACAAAATACTCCCCAAGTAATTTTTTTGATAAGTGGTCTTACCACTTCAGTTTTTATTTTAACATAAAGTAGAGGTTTTCTCTCATTAAGTAGTATCACTAATTTTCAATATATTTTATTTTATATGTAATTAACTACAAGCGCTTAAAGCATAAATGCCCTAAATGTCGATTTTTGTATAGTCAAAACTGAGAATAACATTTTCTTCCTCATTAAGCTGAATGTTTTTTGTATAGCTATAAATAATATATTTCCCAAACTATCTTGCAGAAGGTTGCCTTCTATCAGAGAAACGTTGCTGATACTTTTTTTGAGCCGCCAAACTATTTCCATTACAGAAACCATAAATAAAATGCATATCGACATATTCACGGTTAATAAAAGCATGATGGTTCATGGTTGTAAAAAAATCAAATGAATTGCAAAGTCAAGTACAAAGATCACAACTAAGAAATGTATTAATCATTAGTATCATTACAACGAAACTGTCACCATGAAAGATGCCTACTATGTGAAAATGTTTAAAAAATGTTAGTTATGAGCCATATATTATTTAAAAAATAATTATTTCTGACTAAATACCCAGAATTCGAAAAAAAAATAGACATTTTTTCTTCATTCTTTAAAAAATAATATTATTTGCTTGATAATTCAGGCACAAAATTTCTGTTAAGGGTAGTTAGAAAAAAAAAACTATCCTTATTTATAACCAATTTTGATAAAACTTATAATAGTTAAAAACCCTTATGGTATGATTATTACTTACAATTTTCATTCCATTATCTTAAACAGAAAGAAAGTTATTTTAAAAAATATCCAAATGATAAACCCCTTTGTAGGGCCATATCGTAGTAACGGTGCTCCGGAGGACAAATGTTTATAGGAACTTTTTTTTAAAATTTTTAGCTCTACTTTCACCTCCTTAAATTTTGTACCAATTTTTCCAACCACCCTGTATATTGTGAGCATAGAGCTTAGGGTGATTTAAAAGATCTGCTACTTCTAATAAAACCTAACATATTAGTGCCTTTTGCTACATCATAATTTATGCGACAAATATAATTTAACTGTTGAAAATAATTCCGTTTTTAATTTCAGACACCTGTTTAAAGTTAATTTGATTAATTGTAAGATTATATTCAAAAGAATACTTATTAACACATTAGCTGCCACAATATATGGGTAGTTCGATCAATATTGCCATGAGTATTTTTTATGTTTAATAGTTTCAAAATATACATATAAAATGTTTCCTGTATATACAGGGTATATTTAAATGAAGGGGCACAAATGATACCATAGATTCCTTAGGTGGAAATAAGTTAATTTAACGTAACATCCTAAGTCGCATAATAAAAAAGATACAGGGTATCAAAGTGAAAAATAAACAATATTTTTTTCTTAATAATTACTTATTGAAAATGGCTAGTCAACCGTTGGGGACATATTTTTGATTTTATAAATTAGTATTTCAGATTTAATACCTCCAGGAATATTAACATCCAAAACAGACATTTTTGTTAATAAATAAAGAATTTATTACCTCATATCACAGTATGATAACAATGGTTATCATACCACAATTTCAGATATTGCTCATGATAATCTTTTATACCCCTACCACCAACAACCTGTGCAAGAATTGACTGCTGCCGATTTACCTAACAAGATAGATATTTGTCAGTGGTATATGCATATTTAAAAAAAAAATTAAATATTTTATCCAATATTTTGTTTGTTGATGAAGCATCATTTCAAAGACATGGTTTATTAAAACCATCACAATACTCATTTATGGGTCTGATCAAAACCCCCACCAAGTTTGAAAATCGATATTTGAGTATAAATTTTGTTTCAATGTTTGGGATTACTTGCTAAAGTTTATTAGTTATTATATCGATCATTCCCTAGGTTACAAATATATTAATAAGCTGATTACAAGGTGTAACTGAAATAAGTATTGAAAATTTCTGAGCTTGTAAAACAAGTCGAAAAATGATGAAAACTTTAGAAAATTTTTGTCAGTGGCGGCTCCTAAGGCAGCTACGCTCTCCTAAAGGGGTAACCTCGGAAACAGTTTTTAATGTGTAACATCCAAACGGCTCGACATTAAGTCACAAAATTTTGGTGAGATATTAACCTTGAAGTGACCTTGCTTCTTAATAAGTCTCATAAAATACATTTCAAAATTTGCTACAGGGGAGTGAGAAAATGCAGGACCCAGGGACAAATTTAATCATATCTATTTTGTAGTCAATTTTTTCTAGTTCCTGACTCGAAAATATTGAAATTTGAAGTATTAAACATAAAAAAGGTCCTCTTGTTAAATTTCACTAGGATGTGCCATTTACATAACAAAATAAATTAATTGCAGTGTGCCATGGGGAACACAACTAGTCTGACAGTTAACAGAAATGTAAAGTATTTTTAGTTTCAAATTTGTTTCATTTGAGTATTCGCAGTGCCGTTTTATAGTAAATAAAAATATCAAATAATTTAAAAATGCAACAGTATACATTTTCTGAGTATGTAGATATGCTTTCGACGTTAGGTGAATGTCATGGAAGCGCAAGAGCAGCCGCACAACGATACGGTGAAAAGTTCCCCAACAGAAATGTGCCCAATTACAAAACATTTCTTTGCACAGAAAGGCGTTTGCGAGAACGGGGTACGTTAAAAAAAAGGAACAATTTTGAGAGAGGCAGACGGGCCCATGTGCAGACAGTTTTGTCAGTTGGTTTTAGACAGGCAAGCCGAAGATCCGATGTTTCTATAGAATATTATTTTTACCGATGAAGCTACCTTTACCAGAAGCGGTGTTTTTAACCCTTCCGCTGCGCAATTACTTCCCAGGTCCATGATCGTGGTGCGGCACTTTTTGGCGCGCTGCGTATATATACGTCCAGAGCAGCTTACGGTAAAATTTACAAAACAAAAATATTTGTTACATACGTTTATAAAACAGAGACACTTAAGTTATTCACAATAAAATTAAAACTGTTTTTGAAAATAAAAATAATTTTATTTTTGAAGAACGTATATATTTAAAAAAATATAACAAAACAAACTAGAATTTTAATATGTTAAAACAAATAAAGGGAACAGAATTAAAACATTAGTTATAAAAAAATTAACGTTTAAGCCATCTAATAATATTTACATGTATGATACCTTTCAAAACAAATAGACAGGCAAAGAGGAACATCGCACAGACTACACATATATCTGGTGTCGCTTCTTTTATTATGTTTTGCACAAACAACGCATTTTCTCTGCGCTGTTTTTTTCTTGCCCGTTGCTGGTATTAAGGATATGAAGTGGCGCTCAGTTAGGCATAACGGATTATCCCCATCTGCAGATCTTCTTCCAGACCTGGATTCGGTTTGTGGTTCGTGATAAACTTCTAACATTTGCTTTATAAGAGCCATTTGAAAATCCAATACAGAAATATTTTTTCCTGTTACAGTTTTGAAAATGGCATGAGAGTTTAGTAATGATAAATCCACAAAGTGAAAAAACAGTTTTTTATACCACTTGATCGATTTGCGAACACACTCCACAGAACTCAGTAGCATATCACTTCGATCTATTGAACCCATATTTTCATTATAATCCAATATGCATGCAGGTTTTTTTATTTTTTCTTGGGTGTTTCTATCTATAATTCCTGTAGGTCTCTGTACATTGGTGTGGAAAGTTGAGAGCATTCTAACATCTCTTTTATCTTTCCATTTTAGAGCCAAAAGGGTATCTGTAGACATGCATTCAACTTGTCCTCTTTCTAGTATTTTTGATAAAGAGGGCATGTTCTTTCTATTTTTTTTTTACCGTTCCGCACGCATTTGTCTTGTTCTCGTGCAAGTAAGAAAACAATGCTGGGCTTGTGTACCAGTTGTCCACGTACAATGAATGCCCTTTACCTAAATAAGGCTCTAGTAAAGTAATCACAATATTTCCAGAGATTCCAATATCTGCAGTAAGATTTTCATTTTTTTTTATTTCCGTTGACGCACCAACATATATGATGAAATCGAGTATATATCCAGTTTTGCAGTCGCATAATATAAAAAACTTAATGCCAAACCTGTGGCGGTTTGACGGTATATATTGCTTGAAGAATACGCGCCCTTTGAATAGAAGTAAACTTTCGTCTATGCACAAATTTTGAAAAGGATACAGAGTTTTGGGGAATACCATTCGAAGATGATCTAGGATCCTTCTAAGTTTCCATAACACATCATTTTCTGGTTTTGATGTATTATCTGCAAAATGGAGCATTTTCAGTAATAAAAGGTATCTGTCCCTTGCCATAATTTGAGAAAAAATAGGAGTAGCTAACAGCTTATTATTACTCCAGTAACTGTTTATTTTATTCTTTTTCACTTGAGACATAAGAAAATTGGTTGCCAGAAAACAATAGAGCTCGGCGGGCTTTGTATCTCTCCAGCGATTTATTCTAGAATTTTTTGAGATTTCTTCGGTATCACAAACATATTTGGCAAATAAATTAGTCTGTTGAGCAATATACTCCATTATGTCTTCATCAAAAAATATTTTGAAACAATCTAATGGGGTACATGACTCATCTAATTCGGGTACTTTACAGCCAGAATTTGTATTTTCAAAATTATGAATCTGAGGATTTAAATTTGAATTTGTCCATATATATTGTGACTTTTGTTTTTTTTTAGGTGTCTCAGGTTGGTCTATAATTTCCTCTGTTTCGGATTCGGAACTAGAGGAAGCCTCAATATCAGCCAAATCTTCCGGAGATACATTTTGATGTTGTTTTTTTGAAGTACTCGGACTTGCAGTTGGTTCATCCTCGTCGTACCAGCCGTATTTTTCTGATTCACCGCTAATATTGCTCTCGTTATCACTTTCACTGTTGGCTAAAATTTCATACAACTCTTCATCCGTATAATAGTGCTTTCGTGTAAAACGTGCCATGTTAAGATTATTCGATAATTACAACATAGTGCATTTATCTACTAATCCATACTGAAACCTGCAACGTGCAAAAACGTGTTCCTATCCCTCCCCCTAAATTTATTTGGGCGGCCGCTTAGCTGCAATTGGCCCGTGTACACATGCTGATTTAGCGTATAAATACGGCGATAGCAGCCTATCGTTATAAATAGTTTTTCTATGAGAAACGTATATATACGCCTGGAGCAGTTCTGACAGAAACGTATTTATACGTCTGGAGCAGCGAAAGGGTTAATATGCACAATGAACATATGTGGGCTGAAGAAAATCCTAATGATCGGAAGGTAACCCATTATCAGCATTCATTTAAAATAAATGTTTGGGCTGCCACATTAGGAAATAATCTATTTGAATATCACGTCATGCCTGGAAATTTAACCGGAGCAATGTACCATCAATTTTTGCCTACTAGATTGTATGAATTTTTAGAGGATATTCCTTTGGTAAGACGAGGTTCCTTATGGTACATGCATGACGGCACCCCTCCTCACTTCAACCGTCAATGTCGACAGTGGTTAAACGAGCACTTCCCAAATCGCTGGATTGGCCGAGGAAATGATGCTGCCGTAAATTGGCCTCCACGGTCACCAGACCTCAACCCAATGGATTTTAACGTGTGGGGTCAAATGAAACAAAAAGTGTATTTCCAAGCTGTTGACAATGAGGAACAGTTGTGTCAGCATATAGAAAATGCATTTAATGAACTCAATGTGGAGCACAAACTATACCGGAACCTATTTTCTTTGGAAAACAGGTTATGTGCGTGTATTAGGGCAAACGGCGAACATTTTGAAAGTTGAATCTAGTCTGTCTTCTTGACTAGGGCACATTTTCTGCTAAACAAATTAAGATATTTGGTTAATTTGTTAAACTAAACTAAATGGTTTAAATTTGTTATAATGTTACGTAGAAGTTTCAGCCGCTTACAATAGTTTAATAAATAATCTCATATGTATCTATTTTTTAGCTTTTATTTATATCACCATATTTTTATTTGTTACTATTAAGAGTGTTAAAAATTTGACATTTCTGTTAACTCTCAGACTAGTTGTTTTCCCCATGGCACACTGCAATTAATTTATTTTGCCATGTAATGAAAGTTGAATTTGGAGCACGTTGGGAATGATTGAAATCGATTTTACTGGAAAACGGCACATCCTAGTGAAATTTAACAAGAGGACCTTTTTTATGTTAAATACTTAAAATTTCAATATTTTCGAGTCAGGAACTAGAAAAAATTGACTACAAAAAAGATATGATTAAATTTGTCCCTGGGTCCTGCATTTTCTCACGCCCCTGTAGCAAATTTTGAAATGTATTTTATGAAACTTATTAAGCAAGGTCACGTCAAGGTTAATATCTCACCAAAATTTCGTGACTTAATGTCAAGCCGTTTGGATGTTACACATTAAAAACTGTTTCCGAGGTTACCCCTTTAGGAGAGCGTTGCTCCCTTAGGAAAAATTGTATTAAAGTTTTCGTCATTTTTCGACTTGTTTTACAAGCTCAGAAATTTTGAATACTTATTTCAGTTAATATCCTTACATAAGCTTAACAGGGTTCTTTCAACTATGTACTGTGCACATCAAAACTAAACGTATTCTATAAAATGCTAACATAACATATTTTATTAATTGCGCATAAACAGGAAGTATTACACACCTCACAATGATGAAATTTACAAATCATCATGACTTCGCTAGTTTCCTCGCAAATAAATAATTTTGTATACGAACTTTTTGATTTTTCACCATTCTTTTCTTGAAAATATATATACGGAATAAATGGTCTGACGCTGAGCTAGGCTCACATCGCCGATATGCATTTCAATATTCCTCGCACACTTATATTTCAATATCATGAATGTGTCTTGGGTTTGCATTTGTATTCACAAAAATATGGTAGGATCTCTGCATTAATCTTGGAAATGATACTGAAAGAAAAAGGCCTCGCTGATGCGACTTCACCCACATCTAGATTAGTCCATGCTAAGCCACAGCCTATTTGAATAAATACATACTTTGGACCCAACTATGTGTGTATTCATTAGAATACTCATACAGTCAATGTGTTAATGTTCCTAATAAAAGTAATAAACAAATATTTATGTCAAGAAAAAGTCATTGAAGGATACTCAAAGAATCTTGGCTATACCTACTGTTTACTTAAAAAAATATGCCATAGGCATACATTAAAAATTTAATGTTATGAAAATGTGAGCATATGTCATTTAGGTAGATAACAAAAACCAGTGGCTCCAAATGGGAACTTTAAGGCACACCAGAAATAGTTGCATAACATGAAAAATTGAGGCCATTTAAAAATACAACTTATCACCCATTGAATAGGTACGACAAAAATCATTAAAAACTACCAAAATCAGTGTTCACAAAATTCATCTGAATATAACAGTCCAATGCACACAATACATATTCAGAATATTTTATCCAATTTGTTTCTATCAACCTATTAGGAAAAAATCATGTTATTTAATCACAATGGGCTTCACTTTACTAAGAAGATGGTACACCATTTTTTTTCAAGAACCTAACCTGAATATATTGGGTTTACTGAATAGTTTATAATTGTTACTACATTTTTATTACAATTTTTGAAAGCTGGAATTATATAGGCTTGCTTCCATAAATTAGGAAAAACATATTCCTCAAAACAGTTATTAAAAATACACAAACTATTGGCACCTCTCTAAATCACAGAAAATGTTTGTATTGAGGAACAAAAAAAGTATTTTATGGAGTAGGAAATGCTACTTTTTTTACTAATCTATAAGATAAACACCATAGTGAACAGGTGCCCCATCAAATATGAAAATAATTGATAATGGTTAATAACAATCCAGAACATTGGATTTTATTTTGGGTTTTTTAAAGGAGTGTTCAGTACATCTGTAGAAAAAAGGAGAATTGATTAAAAGAACAGAATATCACTGCTTACAGTGCTTACGCTATCTTAAAGAGAAGTTTGTAATTATTAGATTAGGATTAGGATTAAGGAATACGACAACCCTGGAAAAAATTCCTAAGAAGCCCTTTCCCAACTTTTTTAATGCTTACGTGATCAAGCAGATAAGAAATACAATCCTGGAATTTTCTTTTGATATTTGCAATATCATTATATGAGTATGCATACACATACATGGTGTTTTCTAATCCTGTGTAGGAAGTTATTTTTGGGTCAATTAACTCCAAGAAAAAAAACCTTAACGAGTGAAGGATCTAAAATCACACCTTACAAAAGGGTATTAAAGAGATAAAAATTACAAAACTGGTATACAAAGGACCCCGCACATACCTTATGGGTTTGAGTTCCTGGTCGATTCGTCAGAATTTTTGATATGTTGTAGTTGACAACCTCCTGATAAAAAATGTTCATAGTCCCAAAGTCCGAAAATAAACAGTTTTCGAGATCTCAAGGATGTATAGTCTCAAAAAATTGAATATTTCCATGAACCTAAACATGGAAACGAGCACTTTTGAAAATAATTATTATACATTTTTTATTATTTATCGGATTTAGATCGATTTGAGTATTCATAACATATATCTGGAATGGAAATCAGTACGACTACACCCCCGGGACATCCCCAAAATAAGGGTTGAAAAAGTAAAATATTTATATCTCAGGTTATGATATTATCCACTTGTTTTTTTTTCATGAATCATTCTATACGGCTAAGCATGTGTGGCAAAATCCTCAAGCTATTTCCACCCTGAAACATCCTCCAAATAGGGGTAGAAAAACCAAAATATTTATACTCGGGTTGTTACGAAATTATCCACCTGTTTTTTTTATAAATCCTTCTGTATGGCTAAGGGCATGTGTAGAAATATCCCCGAGTCATTTACACCCCGAAATACCCCCAAAATAGGGATTGAAAAACTAAAGGGACGTGATTATGTTAGATATGTTATTTGATTTGGGCTACTGACCTTGAAGGTTAACAATCTAGTAAAACTACCTAGGAACGTTTTTGTTCGTCGCATACTTGATGGTTTGAAGCCAAATCATATGATATATAGAATTTTCCGTTCTTACCGAATCTGGGGTAAAGTTTATTTAGAAAATAGGGGTGCCTATTTAAAATTCGTTAAACGTACGAATTTAAATGATAGCATTTGAAAGTATCATTACAATCATATCATTACATTTTTATTTCATTCACTCTACCATTACTTTGTTTTTTTTATCATATCTTTGTTTCACGATTTTGAATTTCGTAACTTGGAAAAATCTAGAGTACTCAACACATTTCATGTGAAGTTACGTGGCGCCCAGTACCCTCAATGATACCAGAAAGTTATTACAATCCACGACCCTAATGCTCTCTGACAAAAAGCTGCCGTATGCTAGTGTTGGATCCCCGATGATCATTTTTTTTATCTAAAGGGACCCTGCACAATGAAACTGTCACCATAAAAGATGCCTACTATGTGAAAATGTTAAAAAAATTACTGTTCTGAGCCATACATTATTTAAAAAATAATTATTTCAGACTAAACTACGCAGAATTCGAAAAAGGTAGGGACATTTTTTCTTCAAAAAAGTCCAATTCATTAAAAAATAATATTTGCTTGATAATTCAAAGGAATAAAAAAAATTCGACTTTCTGTTAAGAGTAGTTAGAAAACTATCCTTATTTATAACCGATTTTGATGAAACTTATGATAGTTAAAGATCCTCATGGTATGATTCTTACCTACAATTTTCATTCCATTATCTTAATCAGAAAGAAAGTTATTTTAAAAAATAACCAAATGATAAGACCTCTTTGGAGGGTCATATTTTAGTAATGGTCCTCCGGAGGACCAATGTTTATAAGAACTTTTTTTACTATTTTTGGCTCTACTTTCACCTCCTCAAATTTTGTACCAACTTTTCCAAACACTCTGTACATTCCCTATTTTGGGGGTATTTGGGGGGGAAATGATTCAAATAGTTTCTCATGCATGCTCTTAGCCGTATAGAATGATTTACAAAAAAAAAAACAGGTGGATAATCTCATAACATGATATAAATGTTTTAATTTTTCTACCCGTATTTTAGGGATATTTCGGAATGAAAGTGCCTTGAGGATTTCTACACATATGCTCTTAGTCGTATAGAATGATTTATGAGAAAAAAGTGTACGGATAATTTCGTAATAACCTGAGATATAAATATTTTAGTTTTTCAACCCTTATTTTGGGGGTGCCTCAGGAGGTGGAATGGTACTGGTTTCGATTCCAGATACATATTATGAATACTCAAATTGATCCAAAAACGATAAATAATACAAGAATGAATAATAATAATTTTCAAAAGTGCTTGTTTCCATATTCAGGTTCATGGAAATATTCCATTTTTTGAGACTTTGCATCCTCAATATCTCGAAAACTGTTCATTTCCGAACTTTGGGCCTACGAACACTTTTGATCAGGAGAGTGTCAACTACAACATATCAAAAATTCAGACGAATCGATCGGGAACTCAAACCCATAATGTTTGTACGGGGTTCTTTCTCAATTAATGGTGGAAATGCTAAGAGGCACTCCCATGAAAAAAAAAACTAGGATTTCAACTAAGTATTTTGGAAACTGAATAAGTGTAGTCTTCTTAATGCTATCTACCTCTAAGAAATGTTATGTAACTTTATTTAAAAAATAAGTTCATGTAGGTATATTTTTTTACAAGCTTTTAGTGACATTATTTTATTTTCGTATTCTTCTCAGCAAATCCTGTCATTTGATACCCATATCATGGGGGTGCATAAAAAATAACTGGTCCGCCATATTGGATTTAGAATGACGTCACTTAGTTAACCATGCATTGTCATCCAAACTAAACGTGTATGCAAAATTTCAGCTCAATCGGTTGGGGATAACTGTTTTAAAATTCAGTTGCAATATTTGACCTATACTAACAAGTCAAGTTAAATAAAAGTTTGTAAAAAAAACTTGTAATGAGACATCTTAAATTTTTTTTTTAATTTAAATTAAGGTTAAATGCAGTTAAACATGCATAGGAGTTTTTTTGTTCAAAGTACATTCTTAAATACAGTATAGCCATTGAAAAAAATGATTGGTGCATATTGCACCTTTGCATATATGCCTATTTTGTAAAAAAAATTTTTTTTAGACATTTATATTTACCGTATTTCAAAACATATTTCGATTAAAAAATTCTTATATTTTTTTTATGAAGATAATGATTTGGATTAATTACCAGTGATGGTATTGCAGACGATTGGCGTCCATCTATTTTTTAAGTAAACAAGAACCTAAGATGTTTATTTTCATTTGCTGATAACATAATCAGCCGTTAATTGTCTGCTAATAAACTCTAAATATATGCATCCTCTATGTCGAATGTCAGAACTGTACATAGCACCGTTCGATAAAGAAATGAATTAGACATATTCCATTTAAAATGCAAAATTTGATACTTTCTGAGGGCCCTCTTAGAACTTGGCACCACTGAGCCATTTCTCCATAGGTCCTATGGTTAATCTGGAACTGAGTCCAACCTCTCTAAAACACCTTGTATATTTTTTATCAAAATAAACTAGATTTAGTTTGTGTCTTATTTAACTAATTTACGAGTAGGCTAAAATATCTAAAAGAGCTACAGAAACCTGGCGCAGGCATACTATAAAATGCAATAACAAAACATTATGAAATACAGTAACGGAAGAATATAAAATACAAATCATTACATTATAATAGATACTTCGACCAAACTCAATCTTGAGTATGACTTTACACATTCTTAGCAATGTCTCATCCTCCAGTCGATTAATCGAACCTTGAGGTGTACTTTGTTAGGTATGACATTAGTAATTAGAAGTTATTCTTTAATATTAAGAGTTAAATGTATATAAATCAAATCATATATATGTATATAAAAGAAACACAATTCCGATATTTATAAACTACTACAGTAAAATCAAAGCTACTAAAGTGGGACCGAAATAACCACATTCCTCACTGACAAAGTTTCCTTTACAAGACTTCATCTGTATTTGAGATGTGAGCATAACTCGGACGAGTCATTCTCATGATTTAGATTTCAGTATCAACTATAGGTACACGGGCATAGAAGCCATTATCTTTTGCTTTGTGGTTCGTAATGATGATTAGAAAACAATATAGATGAATGGTTCAATACAAAATTAAAGTTGAATGAGTAAAAGATGTACCACAGATATAAGTAAAAAAATCTTACCTCGGGAGCCTTCATATTCAACACCTTCGTTACTTTTCCTTGCATAATTAAAAAATGAGGATTATTTACATTTAATTGTATAGAACAAAAAAGATCTTGTACTTTTTTATTAGGCACATTTGTACCATTTATCATGTATTTATTTTTCCCTCCCATAACAATTTGTCTTGTAATTGTAATTTCTTGAAAGTTTTCAAACCCAGGGGGGCATTGAGCTGGATTTCTATTATCAAAAGTTATAGAAACTGTTGCCTTATTAACTCCTGCTTGTCCACTCTTGTATATAAGATCTTGCAAACTTCCTGCTCTAACCTACCAACAAAATTAAGGTTACAAATTAGAATTTATATATTTATTTTATATTTATAAATACTCACATGGCTTAAATTTGAGATTCCCAAAACGAAGCAGATTGAATCGAGGATATTTGATTTACCACTGCCATTCAAACCTGTAATAGCATTGAATTGTTCGTCAAATCCAGTTATTTCAGTCCTTTGTCCATACGACTTGAAACCATCTAAAACGATGGTTTTTATAAACATTTTTTTAAAAACATTCACTAAACACGGCCCAAGAACATATAAAATCTAATAATAAAATGTAAATAAAAATCTACACAACTCCAAGAACCTCAGCGAACGTTATAAAATTTTTGACGGTGAAATGGTCACTTATTTTTTAAATTATAAATTTTGCATTGTCGATGTTACAGATATCTTTACAAACGTTCGTAAACCGCCGCCATTATTCCATGGCTACGCGCCATTATTCTATGGCTAGAAATTGGCCTCAATGATTTGGGATCGAGGGGGATTATCCCTCTTTATCCTGCCTCATCTCGTGTAGGCCTGGACA
>NW_019417956.1:0-24872 GCF_000390285.2 Anoplophora glabripennis
CCACCTACGAAGGCTGTCCAGGCCTACACGAGATGAGGAAGGATAAAGAGGGATAATCCCCCTCGATCCCAAATCATTGAGGCCAATTTCTAGCCATAGAATAATGGCGCGGTTATTCTCTGAAAATTGTAAATTATAATATTGTAATGAAGAAAGAATTGTGTTTATAATTTAGTTGCTTTAGTGCTTAAGAGTTTTCTGTTTGTTATTATATTATACTGGCATACTGGGAATATGATGTGTAAGTTTTAAGCTATATAGTTTTATTAAAAACCGAACCCATATCTTTATCAACATTATATGTGGAACACTCATACTCGTGTTACTTATATTAATCGATTAGAAACAGTCCACATAAAATGTGTAATTACATATTATTTAAGTTAAATATAGATAAAAATAATTATGTGTATGATGACAAACTCCAACTAATATTTTATGAAACCTTTGATATTTAGATGCTAACAAAATTTTTAATAGTGGTTGACTATTCCTATTTGTATAAGGGTTTACTTTTAAAAATTTTTAAATAATATATAGAGGTTATAAGTGAGAAGTCGTTTGCATACGATAGACGGCCCTGTAATCAATTCACAAAGTATAAAGTGTTGCCTACTCATTAGGAGCTAAGTAGTAGTAAGCTTCCAAAACGTTACGTGGCGCTGTTTCGCGGTTTAGTGGCAATATTAGGGACATTTCATTCTACGTTAGTACTATATTTTCTATGGTTAATATCCTTAATACTTCCAAATAGAATGTTAACGTTACATAAATAGTGATATTGGAAACATATCCCTTAAATTCATTACCGATATGTATCGACAGAACATAATGTATTCGCGAATGCAGCTAAGAGCTCGCCCTCTGGCGGTGACAAGTGATACTAGCGAAACGAGGTAAACATTTCTTCTGTGTGTGACATTTCGTTTTGTATTTTATTTAAAACTGTGTTTAGTGTTCGTTTTTTGAACACCGTTATTTTAAGAAAATAGTGTGAGGAAAACTTCAGCAATTATGGATAGAAAGAAGAAACTGTCAAACTATTATTGTTCAGTTCAAGGTTGCTCTTCATGGTCCAAGAAAAATCCAGAATTAAGTTTTCATCAAACCATTGAAGAAATTTTCAAAATATTATTGCCGATAGATAATACTCCCTGAATTTCATGAGGGTTGTTAGTAAGTAAGGGCACTAGTTTGCAGACACAATATAAATTTCTAAATTTAAATTAACTTTTCCCAATTTTACCATATAGTACCACATGATCAGCGTTAAAAACTGCCTCTCCTTCTGATATACAACGAGAGTTTTCGTTGGCATATATGTAAAATTAAATATATTCCACAACGGATAAGTTCATAGTTATAACCTAATAAAATGTACATTAAATTTTGTAATGCTAGAGACAAATAAAGTAGACATGAAGACTTGCCTTAAAATTTATTTATGAAATATTTGAAACCTATAAAATAACACAAAAGTCAAATAACCGCAGTTTGATAACAAAATTACTAATAATAATGGCAAATAAGACATATGTTGTTCAAATGAACGGCAATGTCAAAATTACCTTGTCTCGGAGCTTACTGCTTTCGCCGCTTGGTGCGCTTACATCTTAAAAATTATCGCGGATAGCTTTTAAGGAGGTTCGATACCGAAAAAAAATGGTAAGAAAGTTTTTAAAATCATTGAAATCTGTTAATAAATATGCCAACTGCCTCGTGTAAAAATATCAGATCGATTGCTAATATAGTTTTTCTGAAAAATGATATTAAAAATTATGCTCTTTTACACAGGCTCTTATGCGAGTTGGGAAAAAACTTTAAGCAAACGTGAATATTGCTGTTAAAAATGGTTAGGATCGGGAAAATAAAATTGTAATTAAAGAATTAAATATTACTAAACATTTTAAAACAATAGATAACAAATTTGAACAAACATCTGATCCAACGAATGTAAATATGGCAACACTGTACGCTGTATTTAACACTTCGACTGACGCGCTATATTTGAATAGCTCGATTATAGACTATAAAATTATTCCAGTCGAAAACATAGGCAGCAATAATTAATATTAAATAAATTTTTCGTGATATAATGCAATATAATAACAATTTGAAACAAAAATTGAAAGGATATCTTTGCAAAACGAACACTATAGATGTTTTGTCATAATCTTCAATTTGACAAGGCGATGTCTCACTATCATACACTGAGTTTCTTGATAGTTATCTTATGGACTCTCGGTTTGCACATTTTACTTTTTTCTCATCAATTCACATTGTATCTGTTTGATACGCCTTTTATACTGCTTTTCAGTCATTACTTTTCCTTTGTATCTTGGATGTTCATTCATGTTTACGGAATACGCGCAAAGCACAGTTGACAGTAATGACAGTTGACCCAACTTTTACCACTGCGCCATGGCAATGTTGCCAGATTTCATCCGTCATTTTACAAGCTGTTAATGAATAAATAGACATTTTTATTCAAATAAAAAGTTAATTGCCGTGCATTAAACAAAAAATATATACAAGCTAATATGTGTTGTATAAATTTCTTTCGTATTTATTATATTTAGTTCGCTCAAATTGGTTTATGTAAGGTTGGTACTACAACGAAACTACCGTGTATAAGCATAGGCTTCCCTCCTGCACCGCCTACCCCGCAAGAGATGTACGTAATAAGTACTTTGTAATGGAATGTTGGTATTACATTAGTAACGATATTTGACGGACATCCCTTAAGTACATTACCAGGAACATTTAAAGTGACATCTCACAAAGGGACAACAGTACTTCACCGAGATGTACTCTTAAGGAGAGAACGCATTAGGCGGTCGCGGTCCCGTCCCGTCGCGGTCCGTTCTGGGCTGAGCTGATCGCGGTCTTTTTTAGAAACGAACGCATTAGGCGTTCGCGGTCCCGTCCCGTCCTGTCGCATCGCGGTCTGTTCTGGGCTGACCTGATCGCGGTCTTTATATTACAAAATCTGTCACATTTGAAAATTGCACACAATTGCGCTCTCCTTTAAATAGTTGCAGTATTGTTTTAGTAGTGAAAATAAGTTCTATGAAAGCGGTGTTTTTATCAGCGGAAAACATATTTAGGGGTGAAATACACTCTCAAAATTCGACCCCAAAAACAGTTTTTTCTAAATATCTGGGGTTCTAAGCAATATTTTGGAAAGAAGCAAAGTGGAAATTACTTCTTATAAAAAATAAATGTTTCACAAGTGATTCCCTGTTTGGGGATTGCTACTCTTATTTTTTATTTCAGAAAAACTGTAATTTTCAAACATTTTTTATATATAGGTACAAAATTTATATATGCTCAAAAAGAATTCAAAATATGATTTATGTAAACAAATTGACAAAATTAAATTGACCTGTTTCGGGGTTTTCGTTAAAATCTCTTTTTAGGTGGTGAACAACTCTCTAGTGCGAGAAATGTACGATTAGAATTAACATTATAAAATAAAAAGTTTTTACTTTTTCTTTAATCATACGAATATTTTTTCTATTAGCCTAAAATGAATATAAACGGATGCAAACTACCCCTCATGTTCACCCCCCAGAAACAGTATTTTCGTGATTTCTCGGGTTCTAATCAATATTTTGGAATGAAACAAAGTGGAAACTACTTACTTCTTATAAAAAAGCATATGTTTCACAAGTGATTCCCTTATTTTTTATTTCGGAAAAAATGTATTTTTCAAACAAAATGGAAATTATTTCTATTGAACAGAACGAATGATTCACAAGAAATCTTGCGTGTAATTTGTTTTTTTAGTGAAAATTTATGAAAATAAGAAATAAGTATAATTTTACCATCTACAAACCCGAGGATGCAATGCCTAATGTTCAATGGACTGTGAATCGTCCTATTTAATAGAGGAAGTTTTTCATTTTGCTTAATAAAAAAATTGATAGGGTCAGTAGAGGACAGTGTCAACTTGACTTCGTTTTTATTTGAATGGTCGTTATTTTAATCTTTAAATATTATTAGGAAATCATTGGTATCTGTTTTTTTTTAAATAGTTTTTATAACAGAGTAACTGAAATATGTGGATTTTCATTTTCATATTGACAACCAGTCCTGTGTGTACATATAGTAATACCTATTTTTTAGCAAAATTTTACTGTTTTTGAAAATTGAATATTTAAAAATATTGTTTTAATACTTAAAAAAATGAGTTCTATGGAAGAGATATTTTTATTGGCTCTTCTATTTAAAGAGGAAGNGTCGTCGTTTGCGACCGATACACGACACCCCCGGGGGTATACACAGACGAGCCGGCGAAGAAAGAAGAGCGCCAGAAGAAAGGGCCCTAGCCGGCGGGGCCCAGCCAGGACAGGAGGAGGCCCCACGAACCGATCCAATCCGGCCGCGTTGGCGGTCCGGAATGACGGGGAAAGGGCCTACCTCTACGAGGCGTCCGGGCCTACAGCGATGAAGTGGGTAAAAAACGATAATCCCGCTCGACCCCGCTCCATCTGAGGTCATTTTTCCTGCCAAGGATATTGGCGCGTTTGACATTTATTTTACTTTAGGCGCGCTCGAAGGGATATCTGTTAACACCCCCCCTTCCTTCGATGTGTCCTTCTTCGTCAACTTAACTATGAGAATTAGAAAATTTATTGGGAATTTTGCAACACTCAGTATAACAAAACATGTTTAAAAAATGGTTATCAAAAAGAAACATAGAAATGTGTTCATGTGAACAAAACGGTTGTGGTGTCTCAAACACACTGTATATCTTAACCTAAGTACATAATATTTGTATCCCCCTGTAGGATAAAACACAATACACAAAATATGGGTAAATGTGAATAAATGTAGCGAATGTGGGTAAATATGAGTAAATATGTGTCAATTGGACACGGACAATGAATTATAACTAAAATATGTCTGTAGTAAACAGTTTTTCAAAACATATGTCTTTATGGCAAAGTTTCTATTTCACTGGAAACACTATGTTCGGTAAAAGGCTTTGTCGCGAACTCGGCACTGTTTCGCGCCTTAGGCTATGTCGATGGACGGTCCTTCATCTCGATCCATGTCTGACGACGATGTCTGCGATGTGGATGAGCTATGTTGCTTGGTCGGAAGATGCGACTGCGAATGGTGTCTGGTTGACTAGTAGTTTCGATGTGTGTGTCTGAATGTGTTAGAATACAAGTGTTCACTTGGGAATGATTAAGAATGGGTATATTGGAGTTATTTTGGGAATTTGATTGAGTAGAAAGTGAAGTACACACGTACCCAGTGTACTTCTAGGTTCGTCGTGGATGATAGCTTGTAGTCCAATTAACTAAGCCTTTAAATCGAAATTTTGTCAACTTGGCTGAATTTTTGATATGAGTTAGTTTAAGGTATATTATAACAATAAGTGAGAGTNTTGTATTAAAAAGGTTTTATTAAAAATATTTCTATAAAAAATTAATTCACTATACCTATTTTTACCTATAATTTATATATCTCTTATCTTGCCCCCCTAGCCCATTGGCTGGCGACGTCCTTGCTCCCGAGATTCTTTGGAAAAGATCGGTAGAGAACGTGATGCGGCCGCGACGGGACCGCGACCAGCTCGCGAACGTCTAGTGCGAATGCATACATTAGAAAGCATGGGAAGGAACTCTACCGCGCGCGATCGCGACTAGCACGGTCCGCAACGGGACGGGACCGCGACCGCCTAATGCGTTATGTTTTTTGAAAAAGATCGGTAGAGAACGCGACGGGACCGCGAACGTCTAGTGCGAATGCATTAGAAAACATGGGAAGGAACTCTACCGCGCGCGATCGCGACGGGACGGGACCGCGACTGCCTAGTGAGTTCTCTCCTTTAAGGTGCATGAGGGAGGACATTTGGTGGTTGCATGCCCTTCTATGTAACATTAACAGTTCTTTTGTTGTGACATCGCATGTACTAGATGCACTTTAAAAGAACATCGTCCGTACGTTGTAATGCTGGCTGGGTAAAATACAATATTAAGCACTAAGAATTGTGACGGGATGCATGAGGTCCACACCAACCTATGTGCTATAAGCAGAATGTGCTGAAATGGCACTGGAGTACAGAAGGAAGTGGCTAGCAAGTAAATTTGTACCAAAAATAATTGCAGAACAAGAACACCCAATATCAGAATTATTACTAGAACTGGACAGCTACGTACAATATAGAAGCACTAAAAGGACCAACATGCGTATAACATACATATGCGGGAAAAATCCATATTTCGAAATAGAACACATCACGATGATAACACCAATTGATGTTGCTAATAGAGAGATATTGTAGCGACAACTTGCATTAGTGCATGCGATATTTAGACATCTAAGCATGCGTAGTTGCATACAGCTGTCGCGCTGCCATAATAACCATGGCGTGTTATTTGTACCCTTATTGATAGTTGGAGAACTTCTCACAGAGGACGCTCCCATCTAAAATTATGTCATCTAGCCATCTCATTCTAATCACATGTTGTCATTTATATGCGTTCTGTGGTTACCTCCAATGTTGTTCGTTGTTTTTCATGTTTGAGTTTGACATTTTATGCCATGGGGGTGAAACTAGAATGGGGATATGAGAAACGTGACATCACTTCCAGCCTGACAGATTTTTATGATTGGTGGCTGACAGCATGCTGGATGACGATTGGACCCTGACAGATTTATTTAGTTAACCATTGGTTCTTATCAAATTTGCCGCAAAATATTCATAAATCGGAAACAGCGTGATCCAGAATTTCTGTCATCTGTCAAAAATATGTCGGTTTTGTTTTGGTGTGAATTTCAGGGTAAGTTGTAAATTTAAATTTTGATTATTATTCCTATGTTTATTATCTAGGTTATCCAACTTTTGAAAATAATAAATGACATTTTTAGAAATGCATTTGTTTATATATTTCATATTAGGAAGAAAAACATTAATACCTATTTATACTTCCATTTATATACGTAAAAAATACGTTGTATTAATTTTCAGTAATTTTCTTCTCACACAAAATATATAAATCTTTTGTTAATCAAATCTATTACGGTATTGAAATGACAATCCATTTAGTGTGATTTGTTTTAATTTAGTTCAAACATTTGAGAATACAAAAATATAATTTTAATAAAGCTCCTAAATGGAAGTATGTTTAACAAATGTAATAGTAATGAAATTAAAATATTCGTTTTAACAATAATTTACAGAAACTTATTTACAGATATTTATAATTACCACGTTCATCAGCGATTAGATTAAAATAGAAAAGAAGTGGAATATGGTACACTGTATTGTATCACGGCTACCCAAGGGTGTGAAGTAGAANCCTTAAACTAACTCATATCAAAAATTCAGCCAAGTTGACAAAATTTCGATTTAAAGGCTTAGTTAATTGGACTATTGTGTTTGTATTGTATGAATCTCGTCGTCACCGTTTTGACTTTCTTCTGAGTATCGATCGCTTTCGATATCTAGATCGGGTAGTTCTTGGTGTACTGGTCGGATCGTCCGAAATATTTTTGAATGGTTCGTCCAATGTTTGTGTGAAAACGTCTCTTCGCTTCGTAAACAAATTGGGTCGTTTTGATTGTCGGATCGTTTTGGATCTGTGTTGAATTTGATTAGAAAAAATGTGTGGATCGGCAGAATGTACCGCGGCGATTAATGAATGTGATTCTGGGTATACCAGTCTGTCGTCTGTAATTTCAGGTCGAATTTCGGTATTTGACGGATTACAGCTTAGAAATCCGCAAGATCATTTAATTTGCCAGGACAATGTACTATATCATACGAATGCTCTTGCAAAAGTAGTGACCAACGTGTCAGTTTAGCGCGGGAATCTTTTTGTTTGTCTAACCACAATAATTCTCTATTATCCGTTCTAAGTAAAAATTTTGAATCTTCTAAGTATATGCGATATTTTTTTATTGTCCAAACAATAGCTAGACATTCTTTTTCATTAATGTGATATTTAATTTCTGTAGAGTTTAAAGTAGAACTTGAATATGAAATAATATATTTTTGACCTTCGTTGCCTTCCTGGAATAAAACAGAACCTATTCCTGTCTAGGATGCATCGGTTTGAAGTATGAATTTTTTCGAAAAGTCTGGTCGGTGTAAAACGAGTGGTTGTGAAATTTTATTTTTTACATTTTCAAAGGCGATTTGATAAGAATTGTCCCAACAGAATTTTCTATCTTTATGCAACAGATTTGTAAGCGGTTTTAGTAGTTCGGAAAGGTTTTCGACATATTCCCTGACCCAATTACATGTTCCAATAAAACTTTAAAGTTGTTTTTTGGTTTATGGTACAGGAAAATTCTGAATGGAAAGTACATGTTTAGTTTGCGGGGTAGTAGTGTTTTCGCATATATGGTGACCTAAATAATTTAATTCGAATTTTGCAAAGTAACATTTATCTAATGAAATTTGAAGTTTGTGCATACTAAAATGTTCTAATACGAGTCTAAGGTGAATGAGACGCTCTGAAAAAGTTTCGCTGTATATTATGACGTCATCTAAGTAACAACTAACAAATTTTTGTAAATATCCAACTAAAACTTCTCTGGTCATTAATGTTTGAAAAGTACGCGGAGCGGCTTTAAGTCCGAATGGAAGAACTGTGAATTGGTATGATGCACCATCGTGGGTAGTGAATGCTGTATATTTTTTCAAGTTTTCCTCTAGTGGAATTTGCCAATAACTTGTGCGCATGTCTAAAGTAGTGAAAAATCGTGCATTGCCGAAGTTTTTTAATGTTTCGTTGATTTTTGGAAGCGTTGTAGGTTCGTCGAAAGTAATTTTATTTAGAGATCGAAAATCTATGCAAAAACGTGGTTTTTTACCTGGTCTTTCTAGTATGACTGGTGGTGAGCTATATTCATTCAGAAATACTTGGTTCAATAACGCCTAACGAAAGCATTTCCCGTACTTGGTCTGTAATGATTTTTTTCTTGTCTGGGGAAGCCGGGTATGGTCTTTCCTGAATAATTTTATTTTCCTTAATAGTAATTTAATGTTTAATCGTGGAAGTTGTGCACTCAGTAGGTTGAATTGAAAAAAGTTCTTTAAAATTAAGTAAAATGTTTTGAATCGGTTTGCGATATTTTGGTTCAACTTGTTCGTCGGATAAGTCTAATTGAAAATTTTCTACCAAAGTCTGAAATGTGTCGAGTTTCCAGTATACAGTTTCCCTAACATGAGTACCAAAATACATACACTTCAGCTGATAGTTAAGTATTGCTTCCTCTCGAGTAAAAAATGGAGCACCTATTATTAAAGTTTCGTTAAGATCTTGTATGACATGAAAATCTTCGTCGATAATATTTTGTCCTATTTTAATACGCAATCGTACGCAACCTTTTGACAATATTAGTTTTGATCCGCTAGCAAGTGAAAATGCGTGAGTTCCTGATATTCGAGGAGTGTCTGGAGAAATTTCGCTCTCTCGGATTAAATTTTTTGCACTACCTGAGTCTAAAAAAGCTAAACATTTTCGGTTTTCTAATACTAATTCGATACGAGGAATGATTGGTTTAGTTTCGGGTAAGTTATTTTTAGCTAATGACATTGAATACGCGGGAATTGGTTCGATATTTTGTAAAGTTTCATTTGGATTCGAAGGTTCGGTGAAAAGAAAATTTAAATCGTGCGTAGGTATTTTTTCTAAAATTTTGGAAAATTTGTCGGACTGCGATCGAAATTGTAATTTTTTACAACTACATTTTGGAATTTTTTAACAATTTTCACACTCCGATGAGCTATTTAGTTTTTTGACTGGGTTTCTAATTGGATTTCGGAATTTTCCGGTTGGTCGGTGATTCTAACGTTATCGTCGTTCTCTCGTCTAAATGGGTTTTGCGGACACTGGTAGTGGAAATGCCATTCCCTACAGAAGCGACATGGTGTACGTGGTTTGGTATTTTCGCGATATTGTGGACGATTTTGAAAATTTTTTGAAAAATTTTGTGAATTTGTAAAATTTTGGGAATTTGAAAAATTTTGTTGATTGTGTGATGAACTTTGTGGATCATTTACGTTTTGAAAATTTTTTAAAAAATTTTGGGAATTATTTGAAACATTTTGTGAATTTTTTGGAAAATTTCGCGGGTTATTATAATTTTGAGATTGGCCAGGAGGATTTTGCACATACTGTGTATTTCTCTGCTGATTATTAGAAAAATTTTGTAGAGTATTTTGAAAATTTGGTGGGGTTTGTGAAAAGTTTGACGAATTATTATTGTTAAAATTTTGATTGTTTACTGGATAGTTCGGCGAAACATTTGTTGACTTTTGTGGGTTGCTAAAATTTGGAAAATGATTAACATTATTTGAAAAATTTGTCGCGTGAAGTGGTTGATTATTATTACGAAAATTTGTAGGAAAATTTTGAACATTTTGACGGTTTTGATTTCGATTAGTTATTCGCCCAGTATTTCGTCTGTTATACTCGGACATTTCTTCCAAGTCATTTTCGGCGTTAACGACGTCATCCTAAAATTCCTCTAAATTTAAAAATTTTGAGCCGCGAAGACTATATCTAAGTTCTGGTTTTAGTTTTTCGTAAATAACAGTAATTTGAACTCTGTCTGAGCATTCTGGTTGGATTCTAGCAAACAAATTTCTTTTATTGGTTATGAACGCGGTAGCAGATTCTGACTCGCCCTGTATATCACCGTACAATTTTGCAGTAATACTAGCTAACTTTTCTAATGAATTGAATGCGCAGATTAATCTGGTTTCGAAAGATACATAAGTGTCCCTAGAGTACTTTCTACACTCATGCCATCTTTTCGCTTCACCTCGTAACAAACTTTCTGCAAATGAAATTTTTTCGGTATCTTCCGTATTGACTAAAATATGTATTAAGTTTTTCTAAACCTGTAAATGTACATGTGGGAGGAATAATACGTTTTTCTGTTCNTAATGTTGTAAATGAATTTAACGAAGATTATTTGACCTGTAGATTTGTAAAGATGCTGGATATCGTAATTGTTGCACTAAAGTTCGTAGGTTTGTAGATTCGTCGTACTGGTGATTAGATTAAGAGTTTAAATGTTAAAACGAGTAATGATTTAGAAAACTAGTAGCTGGACGGGTCGCTACGTCGCCAACTAAGAGCAAATAATAAAGACAAAAAGGGTGAACGCAAAACTAAACAAAACCGGATTCGGCCTCGACTGACTCAACTCAGCTCTACTGACTGACTTCGGCTGATTTCTGTACTGATATATATGTTTCTGCGAGGTACACGTAGGCTCCGCCTCTCGCTTCTTTCTGAACGTTGAATTCCCATTGGTTCACCTATTCATTTATAATCAAAGGACGGGATTTTTGACATTTATGAAGTTCCAAGCGAGCAGCCGAACTGTGCGGACGTAGTTTGTGCAGTGCAACAGTGAGTGTCAGTGCGAGGAACAGTGGAAGCCCCACAAAACATGTCTTTTACAAGACAAGTAATATTCTGCCTTTATTAAGGCAATCTATAGAAAGAATTCAGCAANCGGATTAAATTTTTTGCACTACCTGGGTCAAAAAAAGCTAAACATTTTCGGTTTTCTAATACTAATTCGATACGAGGAATGATTGGTTTAGTTTCGGGTAAGTTATTTTTAGCTAATGACATTGAATACGCGGGAATTGGTTCGATATTTTGTAAAGTTTCATTTGGATTCGAAGGTTCGGTGAAAAGAAAATTTAAATCGTGCGTAGGTATTTTTTCTAAAATTTTGGAAAATTTGTCGGACTGCGATCGAAATTGTAATTTTTTACAACTACATTTTGGAATTTTTTAACAATTTTCACACTCCGATGAGCTATTTAGTTTTTTGACTGGGTTTCTAATTGGATTTCGGAATTTTCCGGTTGGTCGGTGATTCTAACGTTATCGTCGTTCTCTCGTCTAAATGGGTTTTGCGGACACTGGTAGTGGAAATGCCATTCCCTACAGAAGCGACATGGTGTACGTGGTTTGGTATTTTCGCGATATTGTGGACGATTTTGAAAATTTTTTGAAAAATTTTGTGAATTTGTAAAATTTTGGGAATTTGAAAAATTTTGTTGATTGTGTGATGAACTTTGTGGATCATTTACGTTTTGAAAATTTTTTAAAAAATTTTGGGAATTATTTGAAACATTTTGTGAATTTTTTGGAAAATTTCGCGGGTTATTATAATTTTGAGATTGGCCAGGAGGATTTTGCACATACTGTGTATTTCTCTGCTGATTATTAGAAAAATTTTGTAGAGTATTTTGAAAATTTGGTGGGGTTTGTGAAAAGTTTGACGAATTATTATTGTTAAAATTTTGATTGTTTACTGGATAGTTCGGCGAAACATTTGTTGACTTTTGTGGGTTGCTAAAATTTGGAAAATGATTAACATTATTTGAAAAATTTGTCGCGTGAAGTGGTTGATTATTATTACGAAAATTTGTAGGAAAATTTTGAACATTTTGACGGTTTTGATTTCGATTAGTTATTCGCCCAGTATTTCGTCTGTTATACTCGGACATTTCTTCCAAGTCATTTTCGGCGTTAACGACGTCATCCTAAAATTCCTCTAAATTTAAAAATTTTGAGCCGCGAAGACTATATCTAAGTTCTGGTTTTAGTTTTTCGTAAATAACAGTAATTTGAACTCTGTCTGAGCATTCTGGTTGGATTCTAGCAAACAAATTTCTTTTATTGGTTATGAACGCGGTAGCAGATTCTGACTCGCCCTGTATATCACCGTACAATTTTGCAGTAATACTAGCTAACTTTTCTAATGAATTGAATGCGCAGATTAATCTGGTTTCGAAAGATACATAAGTGTCCCTAGAGTACTTTCTACACTCATGCCATCTTTTCGCTTCACCTCGTAACAAACTTTCTGCAAATGAAATTTTTTCGGTATCTTCCGTATTGACTAAAATATGTATTAAGTTTTTCTAAACCTGTAAATGTACATGTGGGAGGAATAATACGTTTTTCTGTTCATATGCGTGAAAATTGATCTGTAATATTGGCTAAAACATTAGTAAATTCGCTGGTAATTCTGAAAAGAGCTTCTTCAGTGACTGACCTGTAATTCGTGGTTACAGTGGAAGTTAAAATTATATGAGAATTTGGAGTATTCTCGCAAATATTTGTGGAATTTTCCGTTTTTGGATTTAATTTAAAGTTTTCGTAACTCGACTCAGATTCTTGGCTAGAAAGATTATCTACAATTATGTAATTTTCTTCTCCAACTTTCAGCATCTTTTACAAAACTAGGTATAGAAATGTGTGTATGAAATGTAAGACAAATGTTTATTTAAGTACGTGAGTTCCAGTTATCGGTTCGTTAAGGTTCGTGATCGGGCCTCGCGTTGTGGCGACATGTTAACAACGTGTTTTTTGTTTACCTCAGCTAGCTTGAAACTCTATCTCGGATTTTATTTTAAATGAAGAAAAATGATTAAATAAGTATATTCTAGCTATTCTTTGTCAAAAAAGTAGATTTAAGTTGAAAAATGCAAGTTAGCGTTAAAGTTAGGTGAAATTCAAAATATCAATGTAACATGTAAAAAAGGTTGATAAAATTTGTTATAAATGTAATAATTGAAATGTTTATGAACGTCAGGGAATGTTTATAAATGCCAGGGCGCCATGATATCTTGGATATAAAAATAATGTGTGCTTAGAACGAAAGTAGAGATTTGTAGGACACAAAATATGAAAATACGGTAGAGTTATACAAGAAAATTGACAAGAAAAACTGACGAGTAAAACTGACAAGTAAAGCCACTTACCTGGTGTCGGCTTAACTTGTAGGCTGCTCTCTGATCTCTGGCTAAATCTGGTTGAATCTAGTAGCTCGCAGTATAGCAATGTTTCGTGTAATCCAAGTTTTTGCACTTCACTTCACTTAGGAAAGGACAACAAGGATTGTAGGAATGAAACACTGTATTTATGGCTTTAACACACTGATTCTCAAATTTCAGAGACAGAAGAAGGACGTTATTTACATGAGAGCGTGACGTAGCACTTTCGTAGAATGGTCGTATGTTGTACGTTGTAATGTCGTGAATGAATTTAACGAAGATTATTTGACTTGTAGGTTTGTAAAGATGCTGGATATCGTAATTGATGTACAGAATGTATCTGTTTGTTGGAATGTACGTAGAATGTTGATTAAAGTTCACTTTTGACTGTTCGTTGAGTACGAAAATGATTTAAAGAATTTATAGTTGAACGAGTCACTACTTCGTTAACTAGAAGCAAATAAAAAAGACAAAAAGTTCGTAGGTAGAAATAAACTGTAACTTATTCGGTTCGTTCACGCACTGGTGATTAAAGTTGCACTTGACTTTGTAGGTTATCGTAGATTTATATGATTGTAGATGAGTTTTAGGTTTAAATGTAAGTAGAAAGTGGTTAATGATTTAAAGAACTAACTAGTTGAACGAGTCGCTACTTCGTCAACTAGAAGCAAATAAAAATGACAAAAAGAGTGAACGCGAAACTAAACAAAACCGGATTCCGCTTCGACTCGCGCCAATATCCTTGGCAGGAAAAATGACCTCAGATGGAGCGGGATCGAGCGAGATTATCGCTCTTTACCCACTTCATCGCTGTAGGCTCGGACGCCTCGTAGAGGAAGGCCCTTTCCCCGTCATTCCGGGCCGCCAACGCGGCCGGATTCGATCGGTTCAGGGGGCCTCCTCCTGTCCTGGCTGGACCCCGCCGGCTAGGGCCCTTTCTTCTGGCGCTCTTCTTTCTTCACCGGCTCGTCTGTGTAAACCCCCGGGGGTGTCGTGTATCGGTCGCATACGACGACAGTCGTTTGCGACCGGGGTGGTGGTTTTGGGTGAGGTCGTGCAGCTATGCAGCTTAGGAAGCGCTTTGCTAAGATGGCCCTTAGGCTAGCGCGGGAGGGGAGAGTGGGATAAGGAAGGTAGGAGGGAATGTGTGTGTGTGTGTGTATGTCGTCGTTTTCGTCTCTTGATCCTGGCGATCCTGAAACAGACAGAAAAATTTCGACTCATCCTGCGTCCAGGAGTTGATGTCTAGGCCGCTTGCGTCTGCCGGCAGCCTCTTCGGGTCGGTAGCCCACCGCGTTCCGGATCAGCGGGTTGCTGTGGATCTCGGCGCGCTCGAAAAGCTTTCTCGCGCGCTCTCTGATCGCTTCCAGGGCTGAGGTGAATCCCAGATCCCGGCGAATGTCGCTGTTGCGGACGAACCAAGGGGCCCCCGTCGCGCAACGGAGGGCGATATTCTCGACGGCTTGCACCCGGGCTAGGTGCGTCTTCGCTGCGTGTCCCCACGCGGTTCCAGCGTATGTCAGCTGTGGCTGCAGTACTGCTCTGATGAGGGTTAGCTTATTCCGCAGGCAGAGACGGCTGTCCCTGCACAGAAGCGGATAAAGCTTCGCCCTCACCATCTTCGCTTTGCGCGTCACTGCTTCGACGTGCGGCTTCCACGTCAGCGTGCGATCCAGGGTTACCCCTAGGTACTTGACGGTGGTCGCCCACTGGATGTCTTCTCCGTTGAACTTCACGTGTCCCTGGGGGCGCGTTTGGTACCTACGAGAAAACATAATACCTGTGCTTTTCTCCGGGTTGATCGCCACCTTCCACCTGTTGCACCAGTCCTCTAGTTGGCTTACAGCTCTTTGGAGGTACCTCTTCGCCATATCGGGGTTCAGGGAACGGGCCGTTATGGCGGTGTCATCGGCATAGAGGCACACGGTAGTGCGCTCTGTCCTGGGCATGTCGGATGTATAGATGTTGAACAGGTGCGGTGATAGCACGGCTCCTTGGGGGACGCCTGCTTCGACGTCTCGATAGGTGGATAGGGCCCCTTCCACCTTCGCACGCAGCTTCCTGCCTCTGAGGAAGGACTCCACCAGTTTGACCAGTCCGACAGGGTAGCCAAAGTCGAGCATCTTAGCCAGAAGCCCATCGTGCCAGACCCTGTCGAAGGCCTTGGCGACGTCCAGGAAGACTGCCGCGGTGGATTCTCGGTTGTTGAAACCTGCGGACAGATGTTCTACTAACCTGAGTATCTGTTGCTCCGTTGAGTGTCCGCTGCGGTAGGCGAATTGTTCGTCGGGGATGACTCGCAATTCGTCCGAGCTCTCACGCAGTCTGGTCAGGATGATCCTCTCCGCTACCTTGCTCATCATCGGCAGGAGACTGATGGGCCTGTAACTGGCAGCAAAGGTTAGATTCTTACCTGGTTTCGGGAAGAAGATGACGTCGGCTTTCTTCCACCTAGCGGGGAATCTTCGCAGTCTCAGGATGGCGTTGACGATGTTGAGCAGCGCCATCACTCCCTTGTGGGGGAGCTTTCTGAGTATTCGATTTCCGATCTGGTCGCATCCGGGTGCCTTGCGGGGGTTGAGGCGCCGCAGGATGTCCCTCACCTCCTCGGGTGTCGCCGGCCTAATGTCGTCCCTGTCGGGTTGGCGTCTGTAGCGCCGTACGCGTCGTTCCACCTCGTCGGCGTGGTCCTCGTCTTCGTCGTCGAGAAGGTTTTCCCTACACTGTAATTCAAGGCTGTCGGCGAATGCCTCGGCCTTTTCATACCTGGTGTAGACGATCCCGTTCTCTCCGTGAATGGGAGGCATAGGCTTCCGGGTGGTCCTCAGCGCCCGTTGCATCGTCCACAGGCTGCGGTCTTCGGGGTTTAGTGACTCCAGATGTCGTTGCCACGAGTCCTGGTAGTGCTCCTCTAGGGCCGCTTTTACCCTCCGGTTCAGCTGGTTTAACGTCTGCTTATCCCGGGGGTGTGCTGTCCTCGTGGCTCTTCTTTTCGCCGCACGTCTTTCCCTGATTAGGTCCTGCAACATAAGAGGTAACTCACCTGCATAGTTCGCTATCCTTCTCTCCGTCGTCTCCGTGGTGCTGGCTTCCAAGGCGGTGTGGATATCCGTCTCAAGGCTCGCGATGGCAGCCTCGAGGTCCGCCGCGTCGCGGATGACCGGAATGGGTGCGCATATTCGTTGCATTTCTGCGCGGAATAGGCCCCAGTCGGTCCGCCGCTTGGCAACGGTGTCCTCGCCGCGACGCTCGTCTCCTAAGGTTAGGAGAATGGGGGCATGGTTCGTCGCCCCCTCGTAGTGCGTCGTCAGATCGGCGTCCATCGGTATTGCCCTGAGCAAAGCGATATCCAACACGTCTGGTCTTCCAACTGCACCGTAGTACGTCGGTCCATCGGGTCCATACGCTGCAACGTCCTCGTGGTTCTGCAAGAATTGCAGAAGCACCCTGCCACGCGTGGTGGTGGTCGTGCTGTGCCATTCGGGCGATTTCGCGTTAAAGTCCCCGATGGCTACGGTTTGGGGCCACGTCTCCAGGACCGCGCGTAAATCGTGATCGGTGAGCGGGAGATGAGGGGGCTGATAACAGGTCACCACGGCGATGTCTCCGTACCTGCGAGTACGGATCGATACGGCGGCGGCTTCCATGTTTTCTAGCTGAGGAACCTGCAACATATGGTGATCTATACCTCTTTTTACGAGCAGGGCCACGCCTCCTCCGTGTCTGTTTCGGTCCCTGCGATACACTAGGTAGCCAGGAATCCTAACAGTGTGTGCGTCCTCTACTTTGGTCTCTTGTATCGCCATCACGTCCACGTCTAGACGGGGCAAGAGCTCCTTGAGTTCGATTTTTCGCCCCCGGAATCCGTCGACATTCCAGGAAGCAATTCTGAGGGACTGCACACTAGTCGGAGGGTCCATTTACTCTTGTAATAGGGATGGCATTTTGCTGAAAAAAGCCGACATCGCGGAGTACATCTCCCGCATCTGTGCCAGCATGCTGGCCACATTTGCGGGTTCCGCACCCCTGTCGGTTTTGGGGCCCCCCTTGTGTGCAGCGGCAGGGGCCTGCTTCGGCCTGGCGGCGTCGGCGAAGCTTTTCGCCGCCGTCACCTTCGGGGGGTGTGCCGACTTGGCCTGTTGTTTGTCGGCTTGGGGGTCTTCTTTGCGCTGTTGCTGCTTCCCTGTCGTCTTTTTAGGGAAGCTTGGGCATCCGCGGTAGCTGGCAGGATGTTCGCCACCGCAATTGGCGCACCTTGCTGGTGTCTCACGTTTTTTGGTGCAGTCTGCCGAGTGGTGACCCTCGCCGCACTTCACGCACTTGACAGCTGCGGTGCACCGGCTCTGCGCGTGACCGAAGCGTTGGCAGCGATGGCACTGCGTCGGATCGGTTCTCACCCTCTGCGGTTCCACCCTGACGACTAGGTGGCAGCATCTTGTCACCTTGAGCAGGTCCTCTTGCTCCTGGGGGACTTGTACAAGTACTAGAGGCATGGGGGCCTTGTTCATACGGCTCTTCATTCTGAAGACAGATGTTATTTTGAAGCCCTGTACTTCGAGATTAGACCGAATTTCCTCGTTGGAAATTCCGTCTGGTAGCCCTTTGATCACGGCCCTCAGCAGCCGCTCGCTTGTGAGAGAGAAGGTGTGAAATTTCTTCCCTTCATCGGCGAGGACACACGTGAGGCGTCGATAATCGTCAGTCGTTTGCGGGTGAATGGCGATGCCTTCACCCGTTAACCTGGCCCTGGTGTAATTTATTTTTCTGTTGGTCAGACTCCTGCTGACCTCAGTCCACTGCTCCTTCTTACGAAGGATGACAGGCGGTATCCTCTCGGCTTTCTCGGTAGGGGCCGCGCGCTCTGATGTCGTCGCTGGGACCTTTGCCTGTTCGGGGACCTTCGCCTGTTCGGCGACAGGTGCTTCGATCTCTTTTGCTGGCTTCTTTTTAGCCTTGCAGGGCTCCTCCTCGGACGGGGTCTCTGGCTTACCTCGCTTTACCCCTTTTGGGGTCTGTTGTCCCTTGAGGGCGTTTAACAGCTCGGCGTGCTGTTCTCGAGACCTCTTTTCAAGGTCGTCCAACGCCTTCCTCTATTGCCTCAGCTCATCTCTGAGGTCGTCGATCATTTGCCGTAGTCTGGCATTCTCTGCTGCCAGCTCACTCTCAAGGCTAGTTGTCTCCACGACCAACCCGGGGGTGCTAGGCCGGCTGTCGCCGACTTCGCTGCCACTCGAGCGGTCTCTCTGCCTAGGCTGAGATAACGTCGGTCGTTAGTAGAAATTTTTCAATATAAAATTGCCGAATTCTTTCTATAGATTGCCTTAATAAAGGCAGAATATTACTTGTCTTGTAAAAGACAGGTTTAGTGGGGCTCCCACTTCACTGTTCCTCGCACTGACACTCACTGCTGCACTGCACAAACTACACAGTCCGCACAGTTCGGCTGCTAGCTTCCGCTTCGACTGACTTCTGCACTGATATATATATATATAAGTTTCTGCGAGGTAGACGTAAGCTCTGCCTCTCGCTTCTTTGTAAACTCTCGCTTCCTATTGGTCCATCTTTTCATTTATAACCAAAGGACGGTGTCAACGTACGTGCTTTATTTACACCGACTTTGGCTCGCAACGGGTAGTCTGAGCATTGGCTAGTGCTGTGACCTTAACATAAACGCCGATACAGTTAGAGCGGGTCTTGAGGTTCGTAGGTGTTGGGGTCTATCTCATCCGAGATAAGTTCGAAGAAATAAAAGTAATGCCCGAGCAATATCAAAATTTAGAAAAATCGAAATTACTGTGATTATGTTTATGGTCCTTTACTTACAAATGCTGATAAATTTAAACTGCAAAAAATTCAGAATTGGTGCATGCGTTTTGTCACATATATACCCTTTCTTCACCATGTTACTCCCTTTATTAGACAGTTTGGTAAATTAAGACTCAGTGAAAGACGCTATGTTCATTTTTGTGTTTTGTAAATAATATACTGCGTAATACAACTCCTGACTATCTTTATGAGAAGTTGGTTTGACGACATGATGTACATGATCGTCAGCTTCGTAATTTACACGATTTGCAAATAATGCGTCATCGAACTGAGTATTTTAGACGTTCATTTACCTATTTAGCAGCTATGATATTAAATAATGTACTGGTGCCTCAAGACTTAACACTCCGTAATGCACCTCTGATTAAGAAACGCATTCGTGAGTTGGTCATAGAAAACGATAACTCCACAAATGCTGCTGTTTTTTAGTTTTAGTTTTTTAATTTCTGACCTGTATTAATATAATATGCGTGTGTGTATGTGTGAGTCTGACTATACTACATATTTGTATGTGTATTGCACAAGCATGTATGAGTGTTGTGTATGTATATTTATAAGTTATATTGTTTTTTACACTGTTTTAATAACACTTTATAATCATATTGCTTTTAATATGAGTAAGTTAATTGACTTTCTGAGGGGTAGGCTAATTATCAGTTATCTGTGTCTAGTCCTTTTGTGTATAGGTTGTATATTGCCTTTATAACTATGCACAATAAATATTTTTTACTTTTTTTACTTTAGATTATGGTGATGTAGATGATGGTAATGTGGATGATGGTGTGATGATTTAAAAACATTGGCGCAAGAGAGCGCTCCGCGAAGCGGAGTTTATGGGGCGCGCAGCGCCGCCCGAGGGCCGAAGGCCCGAGAGAAACGTCAAGTCGGCGAAGCCGACTTGCCTACGTTTCTAGTCAATATATATTAAAATCCGATAGCTCCGTCTGCGTCGCACAATCGCCCCGAAAAAGCGCCGATTTCCAGAGTCAAAGGTTTTTCGCGGGGGCCGCGCAGCGGCGAACCGCGGGGGGCGAAGCCCCCGCCGGCCTTCCTTCGTCCGAACGTCGTATTTTGATGGCGATTTTTTGCCGTCTTTGCGGTGAATTTTCAGTTTCCCTCAGACTCTGCGAGGGGCGCGGCCTATCTTTTGTGTGAAAAGCACGAGTCCGACACGCCCTCCCGCTGAAATCTGACGGTCGCCGATCGCCTCGAATTGCACGCGGGTACGGCTTTTTTATTTTTTATTTCCCCTATTTTCTATGATATTTTATTTAAAACTGTGCCGAAAATACTCATATTTATCGACCGGGTGCCTTCTTCCAAATTTTTATGTACAACATTCAGCGAAATCAAACGCGGGATTCGAAATGCGGCCGTAAATACGTTAAAATGCACTGCCTAGGAAGGCCGAAAAATGTGAATTTTGCCCCATAAAATTCCTTCTCCGCGAGCCTCGAAACGGCGTGCGACTTGGCATAGATACTCAGTAGTTCCTCCTTAGTCGTTCGGGAGCATTTTTGTAACGTTTTTTTCGCGTTTTCATATTTAATTTAGCCTTCTTTTTGGGGTCTGCTCGGCGACAGACGACCATTTCGCAAGCCCTCAGCTTTAAGACACGCCCACTCGGAGAAAATTCGAATGTCGTTAGAAACGTCAGATTAATTATGTCAAAATAATTTCACGCCAAACGCGAAAGACGTCTGTGGGGTCGCGGCGAACCGTTATTTTACATTACTAGGCCTTTTTTAAACCTTAATACATTGCTACGCCACGACATATACAGGTATTTCTTATTATTAGGTTAGGTTGTTATTTACATTTTCGCAGCTCTACCGTTTGTCATGCCTACGATTACGATACCTGTCCCCCTAATTAACGTAAGTACTTGCCCTCTAAAACTGCATCATTTTAAACCAATCCATAGTACCTAAACCCTAGAACCTTTGTATTAGTACATTTGCTTCGTTAATTTACTATATTGCATTCGTATCTATTACTCCCCAAACGTCAAAAGTTAAGAATCAGTAGAAATAAGTTAGAGTTAAAGACTCTTTCAAGTCATGGGATGTCGTTATTTATCTGTGTTATCTCATTGTGGATCTTTTGCGAGACGACTTTGTGTTAGAAAAATGCAAATTTGACATTACAAAAATTGTTGATTACTTCAGCTGCGAATGACAGTTAAAATATCAGTACACACGGATTGTGCATGAAGCAGTCGACAGCACAGCGGTAAAAAATGCCCCGTTGTATTCGTAAGGTCGTTGGTTCAATGTCAGACGAGGTACCTAAGATTTTTTTTTATTTCCTGCCGTAATTTAATTTTATATATGGATTCATCTTTTTAAACCTTTTTATAACGAAAAAATATAAAATTTCAAATAGGTTTCTATATACAGGGCATCTAAAAAATTGCGTTGAAACTCGAACGGTCCAGAGGCTCCTATATATTTTAGTTTATTGATTGCAATATTCTTATGAAAAATCTGATATCGTAGTAATAATATATGCTTTCTACAAATGTATGTACCGAATGTTTAATAAAAATGACACAGGTGAACTTTGATTTTACTTATCCTTTCACTTTTCCAAATTTTTTATTGAAATCTTTTCATGAAAAGTTATATAGTTACTAATCAAAGGATTTTTTTGAAAATCCATATACTGCATGTTCTACATAACTGACCCAAGTTAAAATTATCGATCTAGAGGCTTCTGTATATTTCAGAAATTTATTGTAGCAATATTTTTATGAAAAATCTTATATTGTAGAACTCAGAGGCATTTTGCAAATTTATATACTAAGTGTTTCATAAAATTGACACAGACGGACTAGGATTTTTTTCTCATTTCACTACCTACTTAAATTTTCAAATAGATATTTCTACACACGGTGTCTTATTAACCAAATGTTTTTTGCAATTTCTGTACAGAATGTTTCATAAAACTGACACAGGTAGACCAGATTTTCTCTGATTCATTTTGTTAATTTTTTCATGAAACCTTTTGAAGGAAAGTTGTATATTTACTGACCAGCCGCTTTTTAGAAAATCCATATACGTACTGGGTGTTCCAAAAAATTGATCCACATCTGAAACGGGTAATTTTTCCCCTTTTCGCTTTTAACTTTGTTTTTATTTACTAAAATCTTTTAATGAAAAATTGTATATTTATTAACTGGATGTCTTTTTGAATCTTTATACTGGATGTTCCACAAAACTGATCCAATTACCAACAGAACGAAACTTTCCATAGGTATATTTTTTTTCCATTTCTACAGTTTATACTGTAGTCTGCAATATTTTTATGAAAAATCTTATACCCTACCAACCAGGTGTTTTTTGCAATTTATGTACAGGATGTTTCTTAAAACTTACACAGGTGAACTAGATTTTTCCTTATTCATTTTTTAAATTTTTTCTTTAAATCTTTTGAAGAAAAGTCGCTTTTTTAAAAATCCATATACTAGATGTTCTATAGAATTAAGGGCAGTTTAGTTTCTTTTCACTTTTAGCTTTGACTTTATTTACTACAGTCTTTTAATGAAAATTTGTATATTTATCAAACAGATGTCTTAATTTATTTTTTACCATTTCTGCCTTACCTACGTAGTATTTCTAGTCAATATACATATATTAAAATCCGATAGCTCCGTCTGCGTCGCACGATCGCCCCGAAAAAGCGCCGATTTGCAGACTCGAAGGCTTTTCGAGGGAGCCGCGCAGCGGCGAACCGCGGGAGGCGAAGCCCCCGCCGGCATTCAGAGGCATTTTTGTAACGTTTTTTTCGCGTTTTCATATTTAATTTTGCCTCCTTTTGGGGTCCACTCGACGACAGACGACCATTTCACAAGCCGTAAAGATTGAAGCTTTAAGACACGCCAACCCGGAGAAAATTCGAATGTCGTTAGAAACGTCAGATTAATTATGTCAAAATAATTTCACGCCAAACGCGAAAGATGTCTGTAGGGTCGCGGCGAACCGCTATTTTACCTCACTAGGCCTTTTTTAACCTTAATACATTGCTACGCCACGACATATACAGGTATTTCTTATTATTAGGTTAGGTTATATCTACTAACCAGCGAGGAAAGCACCGCGGAGCGAAGGCCCGAGAGAAAGGTCAAACTCCGTGTCAGCGGAGTTTACCTACCTTTCTAGTATTCTATAAAATTTGTGGTCGGTAAAAAAAAATTATCTTGCAGTATCCTTGGCATTTGAAAAGAAAAACTTCCAATTTGAAATTGGAAAAAACGTATTTATAGTCACATGCAATTTCTATGGTTTTGTATGTGACTAAAATGTAATACAGTGCGTCCCAGAAGTAACGCAAAAAAAATCATATTTTATTTTGTGTTGAGTTTCCATAAAAACGCTAAAACACGTCAATTAGTAAATTGGAATTGTCGTTTTGTCACGTTGGTTAAACCTTTTTTGAGCTATGTTTCATAAACCTATGACGTCAACGACATTGTTTTTAAATAGCACTACCTAATTTTTTAAGCATACATTGATAGCCCTTTTGAAGGGAAATGCGTCGACATAGGGTTTGGCCTACTTTAGTTTGACAGGTGCGACAAAAAAGCCGACGATTTGAATGAACATGGTTTGAATTGATAACAAAAATAGGTATCACAAACTTATGCGCGAACAGTGCTATAGCAAAAAATCTGTTTTGGTTGATTGTAGGCACATGTTTTTATGTATATTGGGTAGGTACACCAGATCACAGTGGCTATGTAGGCATTGTTCTGAAGACGACAGTTAGCGAATGCAATAGTGCCTCATATCATTGTGACAGTTACAAATACCATAACTTTACATTACGATGGTGTTGTGTTTAAATGAGAAACAAAGAACTGAAATCATAATTATGGTTGGATACGGAGATAGGATCCGTTGTTATGATGAAATATGTCAATTATTCAATGCCAACTATCAGAACAACCAATACCTCCGTGTACAGATTAGTATCCAAATTTGAAGACGCTGGCCATGTTAGAAATCTGTCTAGATCTAGAAGGCCAACGACAGTGACAGAAAATGATAGGCAAAATGTTATGTTTAGCTGTCACTGAAAATCCACACATTGCCATTCGTCGGATCGCCGAAAACGCCAACATATTAATACATAAAAACGCACCTACAATCAACCAAAACACAAAACATCCCCAAATTTCCATTTTTTACTGTGGCACTGTTCTCGCATCAGTTTATGATACCTACTTTTGTTGTTATTTTAAACCATGTCCATTCCAGTCATTGGCTTTTTT
>NW_019417956.1:26741-28560 GCF_000390285.2 Anoplophora glabripennis
ATATCTATTGAAGATTTTGAAAACGTTTTAAACAAATTTTTATAACTTATTTAATCCATATTTGTCTTGTACATATTAATATTTTTAACTAAATCATATATTAAGTAAATAAACTTGATAGTGTTATATCTCTCTTTAATATATTTCTTCCATTTTTTTATCACCCTGAAATTGTTAGCGTAAAGTAATAAATAACTAAAAAAATAAAAAGTAAATATTGTTCAACTTTGTATAATAGGACCTTATTTCTGTATAACTACTGATAATTTGTTTTTAACTTTTTTTCAGTGAAGGCTTTGGAGAACATTAAAAGAAAATTAATAATGGTTAGGAAATAAAATGTTTCAAAATGGAATACGAGAGTAGAAAGTGGTTGGCGATAACGTTTGGTATCCAAGTTGTATTGTATCTAAAAAAATATGATTATCACTTTATAAAATTACAATTTCTATATATCTATAATTCATGAGTAAAATTATATAGAATAAAATTATTTTCTGTGGCTGTATTATATTTTCATATATACTGTTTGTTTTTACGTTAAAATTGTATATTTTAAAATGTTCTATATTTATAAGAAAATAGCTGTACACACAAAATTACAAGGCAGGCATATCTTAATTTAAAGCTTGGTTTTTAAGGTGTTGACGAACATCGACAATGACAGCTAGTGATCTTTACCAGAATATATTACAATGAATTTAATTAAAGCGTTTTTTAAATATCACCGGGCAATCATTGCTGAGGTTCATACGCACCATAAATCTAAGCATTTATTAACTGCCTACATTTGAATTATAACTATGTAAGCACTTAGGGAGTGTGACTTTGCTTAAGGGGTGAATTTGTTGGACAAGTGAAGTGAGATCCCAGAATATCACACGAGTTGCATAAAATCATATATCGTAAAGTATGTAATATCAAATGTGATTTTTTTCTAATTTTGACAAAACATTAAAGCTTAGCTTTAATTCTCTTCATAAATTTTAATTCAGTGAGATAAAATCTAAATTAGTTTTGAAATTCATTTTAAGAAAGATGTCAGTATAGAAAAATATATAATTAAAAATGTTTTCACACGATTGAGATTATTTTATTACTGTCAGATGCTTGACAAGCCCTATAAGTAGATTTACCATGTAATAATTTGTGATGTTAACTATACACGTGCAGAAAAAATCGTAGTTAATTGTTAACGTTTAAATTATTTTGCAATTTTTAAATACATTTTCATAAAAACTTTTTTCGATCGTGCAAAAAATAATAAATATAAGATATGTCTCCTAAGTGTATAATAAATTCTCGGAAATTGAAAAAATTCTTGGTTTCACATTGTTTTTTCAAAGATTTCCTCGAATTTCTTATAAGGCATTTACCAACCTGTTGTTTAATCTCTTGAACGCTTATGATGTATATAATTATGTATATGTATTGTAATGAACCTTTTTTTATTTTCGGTAATGAACTTATTTTATTTTGCTCCCGCTGTATTATAATTGTCTGGCGCACCGCGATTTTGCACACGGCTCACGAAGTCGCTGTTTCAACGGCTGGAGTTGCACACGGCACTATCAGCCGTTCTGTATAAAAGCAACGGAGTCACCTACACCAGGCAGTGCTTAGTAGGTCTTTCCACGGCACTCAACCCTCCTCTGGGTGTCCTAACCAGAGTGCTTAGTAGGTCTTTCCACGGCACTCAACCCTCCTCTGGGTGTCCTAACCACAACGTTTAGCAGGTCTCTTCCGCGGCGCTCAAGGTAAGGTACACACCTGGACTCCGACTCCGGGTACTTAGCAGGTCTTTCCGCGGTACCTGACT
>NW_019417957.1:0-26819 GCF_000390285.2 Anoplophora glabripennis
GTAGCCTTAATAAAGGCAGGTAGAAATTGCTCCTTGCACTACACTTTCACAAAACACGTGTGCTCTGGTCGGCTGCCCGCTAGGAACTGAAATTCTAAGCGATGCATGTAAAAAAATTCATGAAGATTCATTTGGGGCATCAACTTATGTAAATTAATGCAATTTATTGTAACTCGATGAAATACGGCATGCGAAGGAAAAAACCGCAACAAAACTGAACAGAACAGATTCAGTATAATTAAAAAAAAAATTTTAATTTCGACATGTGGACATTTGAAATGCTCAATGGGAAATTGTAAAATAAGTAACTAAAAAAATTTTTTGGCCATACGGTGCACTACTGCGTCGGGGAAGCCTTGTCGTATGGTATTTCGCGTATTACCACTCTCAGCGTTTTTTCATCGCTGAGGTGAAGGTGTGGTACTCGATGCCTTTGTCAGTGTCCCTCGTGGCCTCGTGTCAGGCGTCTCTCCTGCATACTGGTTCAGTGGTACACCCGCCCAGTTAAATTAGTAACAAGATAAATAGTCCGTGTGGCTATATACACAATCTCGTCAGGCCATATTTTGAAGAAGAAGATGAAGGTTTAGGTGAGGTTATGTTAAACATGAACAACACGAATTAATGGAATTATATAAATTTGGAAGAAAATATGTTGCAATGACCGGTGTCCAAGCAATTTCATGTAGGCTTTGCCTTAAATCTATAACCGATAAAAGTTTTGTAGTAGTAGGTAGTGTTACTAGAGACATTCTAGATGTTTTTATGCTGAAATTGGTAAGTCGTTGAAAAATGTTCATTTCCATTTTCGTACACCTCTCAGTAATCACAACTCGTGTACAGCGACTTAACGCTAACAGTAATCAATTTTATTTTCACCTGTGATTTTCTGTCACACTTAGTTTGATTCTATTTAATTAGAGTTGCATATATTTCAGAAATTAGATACAGAGGGCAAAGAGTTTATATGTAATGCTTGCAGAAGACAATTATATGCAGCAGTAGATTTTAAGTCAGCATGTGTCAAAACCGATACCACAATTATTCCGTATGTGGACTGGGAAAAAATGTTACAGCTCGACTTAAGAGAAGTGTACATCAAGGAAAAGGGAAATGAGTTGGTAATGGATGTTTCTGACATTCAGAAAATATGTCGATTGTGTATGCAGCCAGTAAATACTGAGTTTACCTGTATAGGAGAAGAGCAACTAGAAGCTATTGAGAAACTGGTTCCTGAAATAGTACGAATGATATAAAATACTTGCATTTATCCCAACTTAATAAAACTACTTTTCAGAATATAAATATCATCAAAGATCCCGTTGTATGTAAGCCATGCTTCGATTCCGTGTGCATCCACAACAGTTTTCTAAAAAACTGCTTAGAAGTAGAAGAAAAAATTAGAGGTATTATCGACAGTTCAACAGTAGAAAGTAAAATGGATACGTCACCATCTGATTTATTCATTAAGACTGAAAACTTAGACAAAGAATTCGATGTTAACGAGATGGAAATGTCAATTAAAGTTGAAATTGTGGACATAAAATCAGAAGATGAGGAAAGGAGGTAAGAAAAGGCTTTTAATATTAATCTAATAAGATTGTTGGAAGCGATGAAAAGTAAATCAGTTGAGATTATGATGTTGTTATCAACCGTTTATCAACATGTTAAAAATAAAAATTGTGCTCTAAAATACGGACTTCAGGACTTTAAAAACCATTTTAGACCAAGTAAGGAAAATGTCTGTAAAAACTTGAAACGATTATTAAAAAAAATTATTCATATTAATCAGATTAGTATTTTCATTTATTTTTTATTGTTGTTAGCAGTTCCGCTGTGTAACAGTTGATTAAAAAAAATTATTTACAATTATTAACGCATCTACGTACCAGTATTAGTTAATATTTAATAAATTATGTAAATCTTTATTTTTTATTTTTACGAATTCGGTTTTTCTACCACAATATGAAAAAAAAATGTGATGGCTTTAAAATAACAAGTCCGTAAATTATACAAAAGAAATCTGATTTGCTAAATTTTTTCTTAACTTTGCTCAATGAAGTTGGTATAAAAAAAACAACGTCGGCAGTAACGAATACAACTTCATATGTAAATTCCGGGAGTGCTGTAAACAAGAATTAAAGCACAGTATTTATTTGATTAAAAAAAAAAAGAATTTCAAATTGGTATTCAGGAAAACACGTACTATTGCCCGTAAAAAACTAACCTTCACTGAAAGTTGCACCCTGTATGTATGTAAACGATATAATGTGGCAGAGTTAAAGCACAGCATATGCAAATTCAAGTGAATGGAAATAACCTTTCACTACACCATCACGTGGATCATAAGACTTCAGTCAGCAGTTTATAGTTTTCTCGAAACAGCTTAAGGTACAAAACTCATTTTAGGGTAACAAAATAACAACAGAAAAGTAAGAAAACCTCTAATACTTTTTTTGCAGGCTGCTAAAAGTGATCTGCTCATTATATATTATATACGTACATAAATATCTAAAATTCTCAATGGTGAAATTTTATATCCTCCAAATATCTTTGATACAATCCCGACTTGCCATAAGTAATTTGATTTAATCATAATAGAAATGAAATAATGTCTTGTGAATCTGACAAACATGTAATTACATTTAGCATTAACTACAACTTCTTAAAATTAAGACCACACTTTGAAAAATGCTCTGTATATGTAATTTTTTCAGCGACACACATAACTCCAACAATGAGCCGTTCGAGGAGAGTGTGTGTAAAGATGTAGAAGAGGATGGGTGTAAACTTGAGATTGGATCAGAAAAGGAATCCGTGCAGGAGCACAAAGTATTGTACAAATGTGATAAATGTGTTTACGAAACTGGAAGCACGAGCAGTTTTGCAGTACACTGTGCGAAACACGAGAACTGTTCGGAAGCGTATAAATGTGAATCGTGTAAATTTGAAACTGAAAATGAGAAATTACTTCAGTGGCACCGGTTGAGGCATAAATCCCTGGAACTACTTGTGCACCGGTGCAAATCATGTAATTACAAGACAAAGCATAAATCCTACCTTGCTAAGCATCAGGTGAAACACAAAAGTGCATCTACAGCACGATTGTACAAGTGCGGCTTGTGTGACTTCAAAACAAAGTGGAGGTCCAGCTTTAATAATCATTATAAAAAACACAAAGACTCAATCAAATGTGACGAGTGTGATTGTAAAACCAAATACAGTGCATTGCTACATGAGGGCACATCACAACAGCCAAATTATAAATGCAATCGTTGCGACTGCAAATCAAAAGATAAGAAACTTTTTACTAGTCAACTGTCGATGCATAAAGCTGTCCCGCAAGTGAAAATATACAAGTGTAACAACTGCGATCATGAAACTAAACACAAAGGTAACATCAAACTGCATCAGCTTAGGCATAAAGATCCTTCACAAGTTCAAACGTACGGGTGTGACAACTGCGATTACAAAACTATATATAAGAGTCATATGAACCGGCATCAATTGAAACATAAAGATTCTTCACAGGTTCAAATGTACGCATGTAACGACTGCAATTACAAAACTAAATACGGGAGTGATATCAAGCAGCACCAGCTGAAACATAAAGATCCTTCTCAGGTTCAAATGTACAAGTGTAATGAATGCGATTACGAAACTATATACAAGAATTATATCAAAAAGCACCAAGTGAAACATAAAGATCCTTCACAGATTCAAATGTACAATTGTAATGACTGTGATTATAAAACTAAATACAAGCGTGATGTGAAACAGCATCAACTGAAACATAAAGATCCTTCTCAGGTTCAAATGTACAGGTGTAACGAATGCGATTACAAAACTGTATACAGGAACTATATCAAAAAGCACCAATTGAAACATAAAGATCCTACACAGATTGAAATGTATCAGTGTAACAATTGCGATTACAAAACTAAATACGAAAGTTCTATAAAGCAGCATCAACTGACACATAAAGATCCTTTGCAAGTTCAAATGTACAGATGCAATGACTGCAATTACAAAACTAAATACAAGAAACATATCAAACGACACCAACTGAAACATAAAGAATCTTCACAGGTTGAAATGTACACATGTAACAACTGCAGTTACAAATCTAAATACAATAGTGATGTCAAACAGCACCAGCTGGTACATAAGGATCCTTCTCAGGTTCAAATGTACAGGTGTAACGACTGCGATTACGAAACTAAATACAAGAGTAATATCAAACAGCATCAACTGAAACACGAAGATCCGTCTCAGGTTAAAATGTACAGGTGTAACGATTGCGACTATGAAGCTAAATATAAGAGTTATGTCAAACAGCACCAACTGAAACATAAAGATCCTTCGCAAGTTCAAATGTACAGATGTAATGACTGCGATTATGAAGCTAAATACAGGAGTAATATCAAGCAGCATCAACTGAAACATAAAGATCCTTCTCAAGCTAAGATGGACAGGTGTGACAACTGCGGTTACAAGACTATATGCAAACGTGATATGAAACGGCATCAACTGAAACATAAAATGTCTTCTCATGTTCAGATGTAGGTGTAAGGACTGCAGTCACGAAACTAAATACACGAATGCTATCAAAAGACATCAACTGAACCAAAGATTCTTCATAGGTTCAAAAGTACAGGTACAATGACTGCAACTAAATACAGGAATGCTATCAAAAAGCAGCAACAGACACATAAAGATTCTTTGTAGGTTCAAATGTACAGGCTTGACTGTGACTGAATCCAAATACAGGAGCTGTATTAAATATCACTTGTTAAATCATAGAGGCCTTTCTTAAATGCAATTTTACCAGTATGCTTTGTTAAGAACCAAAGTCTTTGAGAAGACCTGAATTGGTACACGAAAAACTTTGGCAGGTGTGATTTACCACCCATTGAAGTTCAAAATACAGTCAAAAATGCAGGCATTTGAAATTGACTGCTGTGAATATGACACCAACCTGAAATATGTGAATGTGAAGTAAAACGTGATATTGCCTTCAACAACATGAAAATCTTACCCAAACTAAAGCTAATTTTGGACTAGCATTTGTAGAAATGGCTAATACCAGTTATGAATGTTAAAATATAATTTAATTTACATTTTATTTTGTATCGACACCATACAAAAGTATTATATTACGTAGAGTGTCATATTGTACATATTACATAAACATAAAATAAACAATGATTTAATTGTACTTAGAATGTAAGTTTTACTTTGTAAAAGTGGAAAAGTACTGCCATTTTATTTTATTTTTATTTGCAACATTGCAAAGAAAATAACACTACGGTTAAAGACTTACATCCGGACGATTTCTGTAATGGCAATGCATTTTCATCCTCTATAATTTTACAAGAGATTGTAATCCACGATTGGAATAATAAAGAGTTTAGTATGAACTATGTTTCCGTTAACATCGATTTCATCCTAACTAATAGAATTTAAAACCACGACCTTCACATTCGAGAAACATTTAAAATAAAGGAGCCAATAAAAGTGGCAATCGGTCAAATATGAGAAATGTTTGTACCACTAAGCTCGAAAAGAATCACATGACACCTATATCAGTTTTTTATGTTTTTATTTGACAGGAAATTTCTGCCACACGGGAAGAATTTTTTTCTCTGAGATTTGAGAACTAAAACGGAGGGTTTCTCGAAATGGTTAACTGTGTTGTACGAATAGTGCTTATTGTGTAATTAAGAATTATGTGTTTTGTCAAAGCGCGCCGCGCCATTATTCCATGGCTAGAAATTGGTCTCAATGATTTGGGATCGAGGGGGATTATCCCTCTTTATCCCGCCTCATCTCGTGTAGGCCTGGACAGCCTTCGTAGGTGGGCCCCATTCGTCGTCTACCCCGACCGCAAATGCGGCCGGTGTAGGCGCTTTGTGGGACCTCCTTTTGTCCTGGCTGGGCCCCGCCGGCTAGGGCCCTTTCTTCTGGCGTTCTTTTGTCAAAGCGAGTTATTAATTTTTAGGGAAACATTGGATTTATAAAATCATCCCAAGCGATCTAGTTAATAGTCTCGTAAAATGTTTTTGCTTCATATTTTGTATTAACATACGGATTCGGATGTACTATTTAATTTGCTCAAGAAGAACGAAGAAACATCAATCGTAAAATATTGAGGTTTTATTAAGGTACAAACGATGTTCCCTACATATTTCATCATCGAGTACAACATAGTGCAGGTCAAAAAGAAATACGTACAAATTACTCGGATGTAAACAGAACGCGCCATGTTCTAAAGAAGTGCATTGGAGTCGTGCAAAAAATTGTTACGGTAACATCATTCTTGTCCGTAGTATGTCCATGAATTATAAAGTAGAATTTCATCGTTCTTATTGCTCCTTGAATAGAAGAGGAAGATTGAAACTCTTAAATGAAGTAAGTGGAGTAATTGTGATAAAGTGCGGAAAGTTTGATTTGAAATAAATATTTCAAGGACGAAATAGAATTATTCATCACTAATGGAGATTAATCCCAAGCTGAAGGCGAAGGACATGGGAATTCTAGACGTACTGTAAATTACACCGGCCCAGTGAAATTAGTAACAATAGAAATAGTTTGTGGCTAAATACACAATAGCCATATTTAGAAGAAGAAGATGAAATTTTAATTGAGGTATTAAACAACCAATACGAATCGTGGGTGGTTTATTGTTTATTACAAAAATTTCAATTGTTACAATGACTGACGTTCAAATAATTTCGTGTAGGCTTTGCGTTAAAACTATAACCGATAAAAGTTTTATAATAAACAACGTTACTAGACATTCTAGACGTTCTTTTGCTGAAAGTGGTAAATTGGTGAAAGATGTTCGTTTCTACTTTCTGAATTCGTCCTCCTCTCAGTAACCACAACACTGTTATAGTGTAGAATGTGTATGCAGCCAGTAAATACTGAGTTTAGGTGCATACTTGCATTTATTTCAATTTAATGAAACTATTTTGCAGAATATAAATATCATCAAAGATCCTGTTGTATGTAAACCATGCTTCGATACTTACAACAGTTTCCTAAAAAACTGCTTAGAAGTAGAGGAAACAATTAAAGGTACTATTGATAGTTCGACCATAGAAAGCCAAATGAATATGTCATTGTCTGATTTATTCGCCAAGACTGAAAACTTGGACAAAGAATTCGATATAAACGAGATGGAAATGCCAATAAAAACTGAAAGTATAGACATAAAAGTTGAAGACGAGGAAAGGAGGTAAGGAAGGACTTTTACATTAATTTAATAAATGGTGCAGTACCTGATCATGGTACTGTCACGATTTACACAAGCGGGGAAACCACATTAGGAGACTGATTTTCAGACATTCTTCAAGAATTTTTTGGAGTGGGTCATATAGATTAGAATTTGATAAAATTTTAACATTGCTTTATTAATATATTGAACTACATTTACAAATTTTTTCATGTTATTTGTGTTGAAAACGCTGATGTTTTGAGCTGTTGTCCGAGTTGGTTGTTCATGGGAAATGTGGAGGTCGCAATTTTGTTCTGAAAACAAAATGGTTGTTTGCCTGCATTATTAACATGTTTTCTAAGAATATGAACCTCATTTCGGATAAAAATTGTGAAAATTGAAGTTTTACCACGTTTAAAAAAAAATGTATGGATTTTCAACATTTTTTTTACTTATTTTTTACCTTAAAATTATTATATCATCCCAATTTTGGTTCATGTTCTTTGTAAATTCATAAGGAAACACACTTTCAATTTTCATAAAGATCGGTTCACAACTTTTTGACGTAGAGTTCCCGTGAAGCAAAAAAATGTCGTTTCGAGAAAAACACGTTTGAAAATTTCCGAAATCTAGAAACTTGAGGAAATTATCAAGTGTATTACAAATTAGAGAGAAAGGGCAAATGTTTAAGATGATAATTGAATTGAAGCAAGGTTTCTAAACTTTTTGGTCCATTCTGACACAAAATTGTATTGTTACAATCTCAGTCGAATAAAAAATGTTTCACCCATTTTAATACACGTCAAACTGAAGCTCCATTCCCTTTTGATTTCGTAATTGGAGCTTCAAGTGAGTTAAAGATTGTGTTTTTCGCACCTTGAGGAAATTGCAAATGACATCAAAATTTTTCAGATTCATTTACCACCCTTATATATATTTATATATTTCTTGACATAAAAGTGCTTTTTTGAACAAGAGACACGTTTTGATTGTTTTATTCACACAAACTGTAACTTTACCCAAAGTTACGGATAATTCAATTTAAGGAAATCAACTATACGAGGTGTAACTTTGAGTGGGGGTCATGTTTGTGCAGAGGCTTCCTTTGACCTTTAGAAATACATATCAATAGTTTATTTTTTCAAATTCTGTCGTAAAAACTAACACTAGTGTAACATCAAATAACCGCGCGCTTTAGTTGCAACGCATGTACGATTCCACACCACACAAACAGTATTTAACAAGTAACCTAATTCAAGCAGTAATCAATAATGATAAATGAAATACACAAAAATAAATAGGCTGTTGATGACTTTCAGCGACGAAAAACATTCAAATTCTCAGTTAGGTGTACTGTCTTCAAATGCGAACAACAACTGACGTCCTTCGCTTCGTCACTGTTGACCCACACTATCTCCCTTCACATGCATTGTAAGTTGCCTACAATTCATGTATTTGTAATACATGATTACAGTGGCGGCGTACACAAGTATTAAAGTACATTTAAAAAAACTAATTGTAACTCGACTATTTATTTCATTAAAAAAAAAGAATTTCAGATTCGTATTCAATGGAACACGTACTATTACCCCTAAAAACTGACCCACCACTTAAAGATACACTAGACCTAACATTTACAGATTGTTAATTAATATTAAAAGGACTTCAAATGTTGCGAGGGACATTCTAAAATGTTGCCTGAACTGGTATTACTAAAACGCATAATTTCTAATAAATCTGATTGTCCGTTTTAAACAATTAACTTCACTGAGTGAGCAGATAAAAATACAAATTAGTTTTTGTGTAACTGTAAGTACTACCCCTTTACTAACTTTCACGTGGATTGCAGATAAAGCCAATTGCTTGGTTATCAAATGACTATTTGAAGTTCTTGGGGACATCTATAAAGTCAGCAGGCCACTTTTACCGATGCCATTAATGAAATCTGTCGAAATGTTCACCATTTATAAAAGTAAAACATTTTTGGAAACTTTTAGTTATATTTCTCAAAAAATAGTAGAATGAATAATAATTTTTTTTGATGTAACATTAATAAAATATATTTTTTTTTTAATTTTTCAGACCCACCGCGTTTATTTCATGTTTTTCCTTTTCTTTTGCCATTAGAAGTCATTCAAATCGAAAATGCGACTATGGATTTTAAAAGTACTCTTAAAGTAACAAATTCTGGGGTCATTATCGTTGTCCTATGTGAACTAAAAGCCAAGAAATAGCTTGAAGAGTTAACTTAAGTCTTAAATCAGCATTTTGTAATTTTTTTCGAAAACAGCTGAAAATACAAAATCTTTTTAAGTGTAACAAAATAGCAACAGAAAAGTGAGAAAACCTCTAATACATTTTTTGCGGCTCGCTAAAAGTGGCATGCTGATTTTATATACGTACATAAATATCTAAAATTCTCATTGGTGGAATGATGTCTTCCGATGACAGTAAAATACGTTCTTGATTTAAATGAAATATGTTGCGCTTGTTAATTTTTTCTTTTATTTCTAAGGGTTTTCACATAATTATTTTTATTAATTAGTATTATTAATCAGACGTGTCATAATTGCATTTAGCATTACTTACAACCCCTTAAAATTAAAACCACGCTTTGGAAAATACCCTGTATATGCAATTTTTTCAGTGACACGCTCAGCTCCGATAATGAATCGTTCCAGAAGAGTGACTGGAAAGATGCACAAGGATGTAAACATGAAAATGGATCAGGGAACGAATGTAATTCGACAACCAAGGCATTTTCAACCAGTCATCAGTTGATGCATGAATATGCCTCGCAAGTCAAAATGTACATGTGTAATGACTGCAATTACAAAACTAAATACAGGAGTTATATCATAAAGCACCAACTGAAACATAAAGATCCCTCACAGGTTAAAATGTACAAGTGTACCAGCTGCGATTATGAAACTAAATACAAGCATTCTTTCAAACACCACGAACTGAAGCATAAAGATCCTTCACAGGTTCAAGTGTACAGGTGTGACAAGTGCGACTACAAAACTATATACAAGAATTATGTAAAACAACACCAACTAAGACATAAAGAATCTTCACAGGACCAAGTGTACAGGTGTAATGACTGTAATTACCAAACTAAATACAAAGGTAATATCAAAAATCACCAATTGAAACATGATTCTTCACCGATTCAAATGTACAGGTGTAATGACTGCTATTTTGAAACCAAATACAAGAGTGCCATTAAACAGCACCAACTGAGGCATAAAGATCCTTCACAGGTTCCGATACACAGGTGTAATGACTGTGATTACGAAACTAAATACAGGACGAATATCATACAGCACCAACTGAAACATAAGGATCGTTCAGAGGTTCAAATGTACAGGTGCAATGATTGCTGTTACGAAACTAAATATAAGAATAATATCAAAAAGCATCAACTGACGCATAGAAGATTCTTCGCAGGTTCAAACGTACAAATGTAATGAGTGGGATTTTAAAACTACAGGAGCATTATTATATGAAGCATAGAGAAGCTGCCTAAAGCAATTGTATCGATTTAAGAGTGACCAGTAAGGCCTGCCTTAAAAAACATTTGTAGAAATCGCTGATATCTGAAGTCCACACTTTTCCTGTTTCTCACAAATATACTTAGTCGACATATACTTGCTACATTTTAAGTCATAGGTGTGTTTTGATTTAATTTTTCCAAAAATCAACGATTTTTTACGGTAAATGTAACAATACAGCATTGCTCCTATTTCTTTAAAACCTTCAAAGCAATCTCAAAAATTAAATTAAATATACACGGCTGGAAAATCCACATAGTTCATCTGCCTGTATCTGTATGATAGACGAGGTTGGCTATATTGAAGCTAATATTCATAATAATAGTAATAGTCTATCATACGGATTTCTATGACTTACTTTGTCACTCTCACGTAAAGGCAGATGGACTATGTGGATTTATACATTCATGTTTTTATTCCGTCTTTGTTTTACAAACTTGTTCAACTAAAGGCACTCAAACAGTTGATATAAATGAAAGTGAAGGTAAAGTATCAACCGATTTTGAAGTTTTTCATGAACATGAACAGTGCCAATCTTCGGATTCTTTTACGTCTCTTATCATCCGCCCTACAACGTCACATTCATCACATTCTGACCTAGATTCATTCAAATGTTGATATTGTGTCATTAAAATTTAATGGATGCCCTGCAAATATTGCAATGTTAAAAATTTTAGGCTGTACCATTAATAATATGTATATTGACGGTTTCGTAACAAGTTCTCTAATAAAGCAAATAAAATGTGAACACTGTAAATAGTTTAATGTCAAATACTCAGTATTCGTACAATTAATTTTTGTTAAAGATCGTGATGGTTGTTTAACGTATCCATCTCGAGACGTAGTAATATGCTAAGAAGCAGAAAAATTAATAAAATTTTTTAATACTGTGAAAGCAGAACATCCAAGCTACAGAACAATAAAATTGTATATTATGTATTAAAAATCTTTTTGAATGTGAACATATTTGAAAATTTGATAATTTCCCTAATAATTGTAATCATTTAATAGAATTTGTAAGGACTGAATGTGAAAAGTATATTGATGTGAGAATAAATAATGAAGTCAAAATATTTAATTCGGTAAAATCTACGAAAAGGCAAATATTGAATAAACTAACGTTGTTTAAAGGACAATAAATTATTTAAATTATTTTGTAGTTTTATTTAATATGAAACTAAAATATACTATTTTCTGAATTCGAAACTTGAAATTGAGTATTTGTTATAAGATGCAGTATAATGTTAATATGTAATAAAATTATTACTTAATCCGGATTTGTTCAAACTAGGCGTGGTCAGATTACCTTCCCTCCGCTTCCGTGCGATTTGCATTAACTAGTACCCGTGCATTGGAATTAGATACAGCCAGTCTAGGTGGTCTATGGTCAGGAATATGTAGAATTAAATTCTGCGTCGATTGATATAGAGATTTCCTGTACTTATATTCGACGGGTTCGGAGATAATCGCGATTATTTATAAAAGAGGAACTTCCGTTAATTTGCGATGAAAATATTTCATTAACAAAGACTGAATTAAACCCAGACAGTTGTCAACATTTCAAAGATCTATTGTAACTGGAAGTTAAAAACTTTTAATGAACGGGTTACGTGAAGCACCCTGTATAGGTATAGCAGTTACAGCGCACAACGATAGAAATTCTGAATTTAACTAGCAATTGTCGGACAAGGGTATTCTGTTCAGTTTTTAATAGATGCTTACTTCTCAACTCGTCTACATGTCCCTCGTACGTTTCAACAAATTTTACTTCAAATGAAACAAATAAATACCATTTCGTTGGATTTTCACAACAATTCTTGATGGGTATGTTCCATGAATTCGAATGCTGTCTCCTAATTTCATGTTTCTTTTGTGACACGTACTGGTAAATCCTAAAAAAAATGTAAGTTCCTTGAATTCGAATGCTGCCTCCTAATTTAATGTTTCTTTTGTGACATGGGTAAATCCTAAAAAAATGTAAGTAATACATATTACATTGTTCTTCAGATGTTTATATAAATAGCTACTTCTAGAATCACTTGTATTACAATTGTAATGTATGTCTTCATCACCATTTTACATCTTCTATAACACGCACAATCCACATCTCTATTGTCTAATGCTCTCCACGCTTCAAAGTGTTCAAAATTCCTGAAACTCAAAACAGATTCCCTTATATTTACCTTACGACATTGTTTCAAATGATCTATCAAACGTTCACAGCAACTGAATTTCTTTTCAATGGACACCGAATTCATTGGAGTTTCTTCTTCTCTACCGTTACTTCATCGTGGAAGGTCCTTATGTGTCTATTTTTTGTGGATATACTGGAGAATTCCTTTTGACAAATTTTACTAAAGCGAACATACAAAAATAAAAAAATGAATCTTGTAGCTTCACTTTTAGATTAGAATAATACTTACTTGATCATTTCCATGTTGCGGGGACTAAGTGCACAAGTAATAGTTAATTACAACAATGAAAATTGCTGTTTTAAATATGTGTCAACAACTTTATACTAATGTTTTGTCAACAATTAAGTAAATCCTTTATAATCTGTGCAAATAACAAGCAAGAACTGTTAAGTGTATGCTGATTGAAATTGCAATTGCACAAAACATATAACTAAGGTTAAGGGTTAAGAAAACAGGTACTTTGGTTTTCGCGCCTTGGCATTAATTGTCATTTAAAATTGACGGTTTAAACGCCACACCCACCTGTTCCTGATTGGAGGGCACCTTGCGTCTTTTAATGTATGTCTCCGATACCGAAATGCTTTCTTTAATTGAGGTTAGGTTATCATTTATCATAAGTACACCACAATTTTCGTGCTATATACATTTTAAAGAAAATTGTTGCAATGAGTGGTCTTCAAGAAACTTTGTGCAGGCTTTGTCGTACAATTATAACCGATAAAAGTTTTGAAGTAATAGACAACGCTACTAGAGACATTCTACATGTGCTTTTGTTAAAATTGGTAAGTCGGTGAAGTATCTTAGATCCTACTATCTCGATTAACACCACAGTCTCAACAAGTGTAAAACGATTTAACAATCTATTTTCAATTGTAATTAATTACTTTCATTCTGTTTGATCAAAGTTGCATACATTTCAGAAACTGGATGGTGAAAGCAAGGAGGTTATATGTAATGCTTGCAGAAGAAAATTACATGCAGCATTAGAATTTAAGTCAACATGTTTAAATAACGACAATACAATTATTCCAAATATGGATAGCGAACAAATGTTACAGCTTCATATAAGAGAAGTGTACACGAAGGAGAAGGGAAGCGAGTCGATGGATATTTCAGATAGTCAGAAAATATGTCGATTGTGTATGCAACCAAAGAGTGAGTTTAAGTGCATAAGTGAAGAGGAACACGAAGCTATTCAGAAATTGATTCCTGAAATGGTATAAACGATATTAAATACTTGCATTTATCGCAGTTTAAAAAAACTACTTTGCAGGATATAAATATCATCAAAGAACCTGTTGTGTGTAAGCCATGCTTTGATTCTCTGTGTACCCACAACCTCTTCTTAAGAGAAGTAGAGGAAAAAATTAAATGTAGTTTCGATAGTCCAGCCATAGATATTCGAATAGATAAGCCGCCAACTGATTTATTCTTTAAGACTGAAGACTTGGACAGTAAATTCGATATTAACGAGATGGAAATGTCGATCAAAACTGAATGTGTGAACATAAAAGATGAAGATGAGGAAACAAGGTGAGTGAAGATTATTAGCATAAATCTAAAAAATACCTGTACTTTGTCATTCATACAACTAAATTGGTGCATAAATATATCATAAAATTTTTAATATTAACGTGTTACCAAAAAAGAAACTTATCATCCCACTGGAAGCAGTCAATTACTACGCCACTTCATGGAGCTGGTGATATACAAATTGTAATAAATTAAAGGTTTACGTTGGTTATAAACAATGTAGCAATAATATTTGAACAATTATTAAAAGTTTGGTTAACAAATTATTTGGGAAAAGCATAAGATCTTGACAAAATAGTCAATATGGCTTTAGATCGGATACATATGCTTACAATCGAATTATGGGTGAAAAAATGCAAATGGTAAGACGAAAAAAATATAGACATTTACCTGAATCATTAATTAATAGATGAGAGAAAGAAAAATGTAGATTACCACACATTTCACAGAGAAATAAATTATTAATCATAAAAAGTTCTGATTTGTCGTCCGTCAAATTATAAATGCGAAGAAGCAACGAATAGGTGGCGGGAAATTTAAATAAAGTATGTTTTTTGAAATATTTTTATTTATAAAGTACGATAAACTTTCAATACAAGAAGTAAAAAATACAGCAGCATATAAACAATGAAATATTTATACTTTTCACCACAGCACATATAACAATCTTACGCATTTGGATAAATTATGACATTTTTAATATCATTTTTCATTTTAAATGTAACATTCAATAACTTAAGTATATTTTTTAGAATATTTTTGTCTGCAATAACACCGTATCACAGTATGCCCAGTATAGTACTACATGTATCAAATTGTTTTACGCTTTCATAAATGTAATTACTTTAAACCCTTGTCTTATAAGGAACATTTGTATTCACAGAAGTGTATCCGTAGTAGTATGCTACTTATGCATGTAACTGAATCATATTTAAACTTTTCCACGCGAATCACTTCGTGATCCCAGTTTGTAGATAATCTAAAATACGTAAAAGTTCTTTGCAAAAAGATACATACTCTTTGTCGATTAGTTGATGCTCTCGCACGGTGTGCGGAGGTTCCGGCTCCAGAATTTTGATTTCAACAGCTTTTTCCCTGCTTTTGCTATTTTCTGTTCTAACTCTCAAGCAATCGTACTGTCTTTTGGTCACAAATTTTCCTTTCTATCGACCTTGTTCTTCATCCGACATTTTGTAGGTTAAAGCNAGACCCACCGCGTTTATTTCATGTTTTTCCTTTTCTTTTGCCATTAGAAGTGATTCAAATCGAAAATGCGACCATGGATTTTAGAAGTACTCTTAAAGTATCAAATTCTGGGGCCATTATCGTTGTCCTATGTGAACTAAAAGCCAAGAAATAGCTTGAAGAGTTAACTTAAGTCTTAAATCAGCATTTTGTAATTTTTTTCGAAAACAGCTGAAAATACAAAATCTTTTTAAGTGTAACAAAATAGCAACAGAAAAGTGAGAAAACCTCTAATACATTTTTTGCGGCTCGCTAAAAGTGGCATGCTGATTTTATATACGTACATAAATATCTAAAATTCTCATTGGTGGAATGATGTCTTCCGATGACAGTAAAATACGTTCTTGATTTAAATGAAATATGTTGCGCTTGTTAATTTTTTCTTTTATTTCTAAGGGTTTTCACATAATTATTTTTATTAATTAGTATTATTAATCAGACGTGTCATAATTGCATTTAGCATTACTTACAACCCCTTAAAATTAAAACCACGCTTTGGAAAATACCCTGTATATGCAATTTTTTCAGTGACACGCTCAGCTCCGATAATGAATCGTTCCAGAAGAGTGACTGGAAAGATGCACAAGGATGTAAACATGAAAATGGATCAGGGAACGAATGTAATTCGACAACCAAGGCATTTTCAACCAGTCATCAGTTGATGCATGAATATGCCTCGCAAGTCAAAATGTACATGTGTAATGACTGCAATTACAAAACTAAATACAGGAGTTATATCATAAAGCACCAACTGAAACATAAAGATCCCTCACAGGTTAAAATGTACAAGTGTACCAGCTGCGATTATGAAACTAAATACAAGCATTCTTTCAAACACCACGAACTGAAGCATAAAGATCCTTCACAGGTTCAAGTGTACAGGTGTGACAAGTGCGACTACAAAACTATATACAAGAATTATGTAAAACAACACCAACTAAGACATAAAGAATCTTCACAGGACCAAGTGTACAGGTGTAATGACTGTAATTACCAAACTAAATACAAAGGTAATATCAAAAATCACCAATTGAAACATGATTCTTCACCGATTCAAATGTACAGGTGTAATGACTGCTATTTTGAAACCAAATACAAGAGTGCCATTAAACAGCACCAACTGAGGCATAAAGATCCTTCACAGGTTCCGATACACAGGTGTAATGACTGTGATTACGAAACTAAATACAGGACGAATATCATACAGCACCAACTGAAACATAAGGATCGTTCAGAGGTTCAAATGTACAGGTGCAATGATTGCTGTTACGAAACTAAATATAAGAATAATATCAAAAAGCATCAACTGACGCATAGAAGATTCTTCGCAGGTTCAAACGTACAAATGTAATGAGTGGGATTTTAAAACTACAGGAGCATTATTATATGAAGCATAGAGAAGCTGCCTAAAGCAATTGTATCGATTTAAGAGTGACCAGTAAGGCCTGCCTTAAAAAACATTTGTAGAAATCGCTGATATCTGAAGTCCACACTTTTCCTGTTTCTCACAAATATACTTAGTCGACATATACTTGCTACATTTTAAGTCATAGGTGTGTTTTGATTTAATTTTTCCAAAAATCAACGATTTTTTACGGTAAATGTAACAATACAGCATTGCTCCTATTTCTTTAAAACCTTCAAAGCAATCTCAAAAATTAAACTAAATATACACGGCTGGAAAATCCACATAGTTCATCTGCCTGTATCTGTATGATAGACGAGGTTGGCTATATTGAAGCTAATATTCATAATAATAGTAATAGTCTATCATACGGATTTCTATGACTTACTTTGTCACTCTCACGTAAAGGCAGATGGACTATGTGGATTTATACATTCATGTTTTTATTCCGTCTTTGTTTTACAAACTTGTTCAACTAAAGGCACTCAAACAGTTGATATAAATGAAAGTGAAGGTAAAGTATCAACCGATTTTGAAGTTTTTCATGAACATGAACAGTGCCAATCTTCGGATTCTTTTACGTCTCTTATCATCCGCCCTACAACGTCACATTCATCACATTCTGACCTAGATTCATTCAAATGTTGATATTGTGTCATTAAAATTTAATGGATGCCCTGCAAATATTGCAATGTTAAAAATTTTAGGCTGTACCATTAATAATATGTATATTGACGGTTTCGTAACAAGTTCTCTAATAAAGCAAATAAAATGTGAACACTGTAAATAGTTTAATGTCAAATACTCAGTATTCGTACAATTAATTTTTGTTAAAGATCGTGATGGTTGTTTAACGTATCCATCTCGAGACGTAGTAATATGCTAAGAAGCAGAAAAATTAATAAAATTTTTTAATACTGTGAAAGCAGAACATCCAAGCTACAGAACAATAAAATTGTATATTATGTATTAAAAATCTTTTTGAATGTGAACATATTTGAAAATTTGATAATTTCCCTAATAATTGTAATCATTTAATAGAATTTGTAAGGACTGAATGTGAAAAGTATATTGATGTGAGAATAAATAATGAAGTCAAAATATTTAATTCGGTAAAATCTACGAAAAGGCAAATATTGAATAAACTAACGTTGTTTAAAGGACAATAAATTATTTAAATTATTTTGTAGTTTTATTTAATATGAAACTAAAATATACTATTTTCTGAATTCGAAACTTGAAATTGAGTATTTGTTATAAGATGCAGTATAATGTTAATATGTAATAAAATTATTACTTAATCCGGATTTGTTCAAACTAGGCGTGGTCAGATTACCTTCCCTCCGCTTCCGTGCGATTTGCATTAACTAGTACCCGTGCATTGGAATTAGATACAGCCAGTCTAGGTGGTCTATGGTCAGGAATATGTAGAATTAAATTCTGCGTCGATTGATATAGAGATTTCCTGTACTTATATTCGACGGGTTCGGAGATAATCGCGATTATTTATAAAAGAGGAACTTCCGTTAATTTGCGATGAAAATATTTCATTAACAAAGACTGAATTAAACCCAGACAGTTGTCAACATTTCAAAGATCTATTGTAACTGGAAGTTAAAAACTTTTAATGAACGGGTTACGTGAAGCACCCTGTATAGGTATAGCAGTTACAGCGCACAACGATAGAAATTCTGAATTTAACTAGCAATTGTCGGACAAGGGTATTCTGTTCAGTTTTTAATAGATGCTTACTTCTCAACTCGTCTACATGTCCCTCGTACGTTTCAACAAATTTTACTTCAAATGAAACAAATAAATACCATTTCGTTGGATTTTCACAACAATTCTTGATGGGTATGTTCCATGAATTCGAATGCTGTCTCCTAATTTCATGTTTCTTTTGTGACACGTACTGGTAAATCCTAAAAAAAATGTAAGTTCCTTGAATTCGAATGCTGCCTCCTAATTTAATGTTTCTTTTGTGACATGGGTAAATCCTAAAAAAATGTAAGTAATACATATTACATTGTTCTTCAGATGTTTATATAAATAGCTACTTCTAGAATCACTTGTATTACAATTGTAATGTATGTCTTCATCACCATTTTACATCTTCTATAACACGCACAATCCACATCTCTATTGTCTAATGCTCTCCACGCTTCAAAGTGTTCAAAATTCCTGAAACTCAAAACAGATTCCCTTATATTTACCTTACGACATTGTTTCAAATGATCTATCAAACGTTCACAGCAACTGAATTTCTTTTCAATGGACACCGAATTCATTGGAGTTTCTTCTTCTCTACCGTTACTTCATCGTGGAAGGTCCTTATGTGTCTATTTTTTGTGGATATACTGGAGAATTCCTTTTGACAAATTTTACTAAAGCGAACATACAAAAATAAAAAAATGAATCTTGTAGCTTCACTTTTAGATTAGAATAATACTTACTTGATCATTTCCATGTTGCGGGGACTAAGTGCACAAGTAATAGTTAATTACAACAATGAAAATTGCTGTTTTAAATATGTGTCAACAACTTTATACTAATGTTTTGTCAACAATTAAGTAAATCCTTTATAATCTGTGCAAATAACAAGCAAGAACTGTTAAGTGTATGCTGATTGAAATTGCAATTGCACAAAACATATAACTAAGGTTAAGGGTTAAGAAAACAGGTACTTTGGTTTTCGCGCCTTGGCATTAATTGTCATTTAAAATTGACGGTTTAAACGCCACACCCACCTGTTCCTGATTGGAGGGCACCTTGCGTCTTTTAATGTATGTCTCCGATACCGAAATGCTTTCTTTAATTGAGGTTAGGTTATCATTTATCATAAGTACACCACAATTTTCGTGCTATATACATTTTAAAGAAAATTGTTGCAATGAGTGGTCTTCAAGAAACTTTGTGCAGGCTTTGTCGTACAATTATAACCGATAAAAGTTTTGAAGTAATAGACAACGCTACTAGAGACATTCTACATGTGCTTTTGTTAAAATTGGTAAGTCGGTGAAGTATCTTAGATCCTACTATCTCGATTAACACCACAGTCTCAACAAGTGTAAAACGATTTAACAATCTATTTTCAATTGTAATTAATTACTTTCATTCTGTTTGATCAAAGTTGCATACATTTCAGAAACTGGATGGTGAAAGCAAGGAGGTTATATGTAATGCTTGCAGAAGAAAATTACATGCAGCATTAGAATTTAAGTCAACATGTTTAAATAACGACAATACAATTATTCCAAATATGGATAGCGAACAAATGTTACAGCTTCATATAAGAGAAGTGTACACGAAGGAGAAGGGAAGCGAGTCGATGGATATTTCAGATAGTCAGAAAATATGTCGATTGTGTATGCAACCAAAGAGTGAGTTTAAGTGCATAAGTGAAGAGGAACACGAAGCTATTCAGAAATTGATTCCTGAAATGGTATAAACGATATTAAATACTTGCATTTATCGCAGTTTAAAAAAACTACTTTGCAGGATATAAATATCATCAAAGAACCTGTTGTGTGTAAGCCATGCTTTGATTCTCTGTGTACCCACAACCTCTTCTTAAGAGAAGTAGAGGAAAAAATTAAATGTAGTTTCGATAGTCCAGCCATAGATATTCGAATAGATAAGCCGCCAACTGATTTATTCTTTAAGACTGAAGACTTGGACAGTAAATTCGATATTAACGAGATGGAAATGTCGATCAAAACTGAATGTGTGAACATAAAAGATGAAGATGAGGAAACAAGGTGAGTGAAGATTATTAGCATAAATCTAAAAAATACCTGTACTTTGTCATTCATACAACTAAATTGGTGCATAAATATATCATAAAATTTTTAATATTAACGTGTTACCAAAAAAGAAACTTATCATCCCACTGGAAGCAGTCAATTACTACGCCACTTCATGGAGCTGGTGATATACAAATTGTAATAAATTAAAGGTTTACGTTGGTTATAAACAATGTAGCAATAATATTTGAACAATTATTAAAAGTTTGGTTAACAAATTATTTGGGAAAAGCATAAGATCTTGACAAAATAGTCAATATGGCTTTAGATCGGATGCATATGCTTACAATCGAATTATGGGTGAAAAAATGCAAATGGTAAGACGAAAAAAATATAGACATTTACCTGAATCATTAATTAATAGGTGAGAGAAAGAAAAATGTAGATTACCACACATTTCACAGAGAAATAAATCATCAATCATAAAAAGTTCTGATTTGTCGTCCGTCAAATTATAAATGCGAAGAAGCAACGAATAGGTGGCGGGAAATTTAAATAAAGTATGTTTTTTGGAATATTTTTATTTATAAAGTACGATAAACTTTCAATACAAGAAGTAAAAAATACAGCAGCATATAAACAATGAAATATTTATACTTTTCACCACAGCACATATAACAATCTTACGCATTTGGATAAATTATGACATTTTTAATATCATTTTTCATTTTAAATTTAACATTCAATAACTTAAGTATATTTTTTAGAATATTTTTGTCTGCAATAACACCGTATCACAGTATGCCCAGTATAGTACTACATGTATCAAATTGTTTTACGCTTTCATAAATGTAATTACTTTAAACCCTTGTCTTATAAGGAACATTTGTATTCACAGAAGTGTATCCGTAGTAGTATGCTACTTATGCATGTAACTGAATCATATTTAAACTTTTCCACGCGAATCACTTCGTGATCCCAGTTTGTAGATAGTCTAAAATACGTAAAAGTTCTTTGCAAAAAGATACATACTCTTTGTCGATTAGTTGATGCTCTCGCACGGTGTGCGGAGGTTCCGGCTCCAGAATTTCCTTTTCAAAAGCTTTTTCCCTGCTTTTGCTATTTTCTGTTCTAACTCTCAAGCAATCGTACTGTTTTTTGGTCACAAATTTTCCGCTCTATCGACTTTGTTTTTCATCCGACATTTTATAGGTTACACCTATCAGCGAGCGATCATATAGCATAGCATCATATATACACCGATGTACATGACAAGGACAGCCAACTTATAAGTAATACTCGTGCACTGTTGCCAAATTTCTATTGCAAGTTTTGGCATTTATTTATGCATATTGGGTCAAAAATAATAAAATATGCAAAAATAACAAAATAAATGGAAATCGTGAATCCCAAAGATCTTGAATACATGTTATAAACATATTCGAACCAGCCTTTCTTTGATGTTGCTATTACACTTTTTTTCTCTTGTAGTGAACTTTTTTCTCTTCGAATTGGAAGTCATGAAAATTTCAATAAATAGTATTTCTGTGTCCTGTTGCCTATTTAAACTCAATTTAATTTGATTAATTTTGTCAGTTGAACAAAGGCACACTTTTTTTTATAGATTACCTTTTTTTTCTCCTAATAAATATAAGTACATACTTAAAAAGGTAAAGGTCATGAAGCTTACCAGCAATTAAGCCATGCTTGGCCCTTTCGGCCTGCTAACTTACACTACCCTTCATCTTAACAATCACAAACATCCATGGATACGACAGGAAAATTCGGTGGAATACGAACCTACTATGGTTTTGTCGTGCAGCCCTGGTCAGTCTCCGTCGGCGGGCCTTGGCCGCTTCGGCTACCGCCAGCTCCAATATAAATACTTGAAAGAAAATTCTTAATAAAAAAAAACTCTGTCTTGTTATTAAAACTTTATTTACATGATAATAAAAATGAAATAATGCCTTACGGTACTCAAAAACTTATAATTCCATTTACCCCTTTAAATTTGTACCTTGCTTTTGAAAATACCCTGTATATGTAACTTTTTCAGAGACACGCTACTGCAAACTTCCGATTATGAACCATCCGAGAATAATGACTGGAGAGATGCAGACGAGGAAGGATGTAAACATGAGAATGGATCAGAAACGAAAATCAAGCAGGAGCTCAAAGCATTGTACAAATGTGCCAAATGCATTTACAAAACTGGAAGCGAGAGACGCTTCACAGTACACTGTGAGAGGCACGAGAAAGATTTGGAAGTGTACAAGCGCGAAAGGTGCGATTATGAAAATGGAAATAAGAAATTACTTCAAAGTCACAAGATGAGGCATAAAGATCCATCACATGTTCAAATGTACAGGTGTAACGAATGCGATTACGAAAGTAAATACAAAGCTAGTGTTCAAAGACACCAACTGGTACATAAAGATCCTTCGCAGGTCAAAATGTACAAGTGTAACGACTGCAATCACGAAACTAAACACAGACGTAATATGAAAAAACACCAACTGACGCATAAAGATCCTTCGCAGGTCAAAATGTACAAGTGTAATGACTGCAAATATGAAACTAAATACAAGGCAAATTTTAAAAACCACGAACTACAGCATAAAGATCCTTCGCAGGTTCAAACGTACAGTTGTAATGACTGCAATTACAAAACTAATGTCATCGCTTATATCAAACAGCACCAACTGAAACATAAAGATCCTTCGCAGGTCAAAATGTACAAGTGTAACGACTGCGATTATAAAACCAGTTATATCAGTTCTTTAAAACAGCACGAACTGAAACACAAAGATTCTTCAGAGGTTGAAATGTACATGTGTAATGACTGCAATTGGAAAAGTAAATACAAGGGTATTATCAAACGGCATCAGCTGAAACATAAAGATCCTTCTCAAGTTCAAATATATAAGTGTAACGAATGCAATTACGAAACTATATACAGGGGTTATATCAAAAAGCACCAACTGAGACATAAAGATCTTTCAGCGATATACCAGTGTCACAACTGCGATTACAAAACTATAAACAAAAATGCTATGAAACAGCATCGACTGAAACATAAACATCCTTCGCAAGTTCAAATGTACGGATGTAATGACTGCAATTACAAAACTAAATACAAGAGTAATATCAAACAGCACCAACTGACACATAAAGATCCTTCGCAGGTTCAAATGTACAAGTGTAATGACTGCGATTACGAAACGAAATATAAAAAAGATATTAAAAGTCACGTGTTGAAACATAAGAGGCCTTCACAAGTTTAGGTGTAGTGTTTGTGATTATGAATCGATGTACAAGCTTAATTTTACTCATCATCTTTTGAGGCGCAAATATACATCACTGGTTTAAACTTACAGGTGTACAGAACTAAATATAAGTATGCTATCAAACTGCACCAACTGAAGCATAAAGATCTTTACAATTTCGAAACTAAATACTGGGGTTATTATCACGTGTTGGAATATAGAGAGCCTTCTTAAATGCAAATGTACCACTGATCTGCTATCAACCAGGTGTAAAGATTCTTGAAGAGACCTCAATTGTTGCACGGAAAAAGTGAATTACCATCCACCAAAATACAAAATACGGTCAAAAAATGGAAGCATTTAAGAGTGACAAGGCCAGCCTTGAAAAACATGGGTTGAAAGCCGACAAGTGATTTTAGACTAGCATTTGTAGAAATTGGTAATATGGAAAGTCCGCACTTTTCCTATTTCTCACAATGTGACAGTTTGCTGATTGACAAATGGTTTATAATTTCAACAAATTATATTATTTTTATTTTTACTTGTATATTTTTTTGTTACGTAAAATCATTAATGACTAATATTCTCACCAACCCAGTAGTAGCCCAGGGGAGAAGAAATTTTTGTAATTCCAGTTTGAATTTATTTTGTGAATTTATATTTTTTAAATATTTTGTTAATTTATTACCGTATAGACATACGGTGAATACCATTAAAACACATAGTTGTCCTACACTATGGCTTTCACTGATCATCTTTCTATCTTGTATTACACAGGGTGATATGCAGAAATGTTAATGTTCAACACATCAACAACTTCACCTTCAGGAACATAAACATTTGCATTGTTTTCTCGAGTTTCATATTATGGTGACTGATCGTTCAAATGAACCACTAAATTTCTTGGTGTAGCGAGTATAGCAATACCTGCACAATGGATTTGATGGTAACACAGTTACTTGTGAACCAATATATTTCTGCAGAAACTCGGACAAAAAAAATGTAAAGTTCGGGAAATTCAGTGGTGTAGAAATTTCCCTCCGACTACCGATTAGAAAATTTAAAATTCCTACACAGCTTTTTCATTCTTAACTATTTTACCGTTTGTGCTAATTCTGTAATTAATTGTTTTATTTACAAAATTAATTCGTAGTTACGGAAATCATTTGCTAACTACATTAAGGTTATATGTAGTTGTTCCTGTATGTACTATATTAGATTGCTTATACCTGCGAGGTGAACAGTTCACAAAAAACATGAATTAAAGCATACTTGCAGCATATATTCCGAATGTTCATATATATATAGAGAATGGAGAATTTTCATATATATCTTCATATATAAATTAAATACATTTTTAGGGATATTATATTGTGAAATTAATATTTAATATAATAAAGTGCCACATAAATTCAAAAGACGAGTGAAAAATCGATTGCTGGCTTGTCCTTTCTTGCCCCAACATTCCATCCCTATTAATCGTAATGTCTTGCCCGGCAATTTGAAGAAACCCAACAATAGGTACAACGTCACTCATTGTAATTATTTTAGAAGTTTAGTAATATATCAGTTACGGCCCACAACAATAGAATTTTTGAATTTAACTAGTTTAAATACGCGCATTCATTGAAAATGAAGGTTGGATAACCCACATGGAACACTAGCGACACCCCAACTTCTGCCATTTCTTGGACAAATTTTGTCAATTTTCCCGTGTAATTCGTGCTTCTTGTCTAGTCTCCCTGGCTCCAACCAATCGCGGCGTGTTAGAGTGAGACAGCCATAGTGAGAACCGGTCTGTCTCCCTCGCACAATTAGTAACTTAGCAACTAATATCAGTTCAGAGTAACTAAGTTGCTATTAGGTGCTGACAGATAGCTACTATTTTTACCAAATCGAAAGGCCTTCAGTAGAATGGTAAACCTAAACTGTTCTTTTTCGTGGTTTTAATACTTTTAATTACATTAATTTTTGATTAATTATTGTAATCCAAGGTAAAGAGATTGTTAGCTATGTAGCAGTGTTACAGGCAAATTGAGTTTATTTTATTAAGAGAAGTTTTCATTTTTTGGTTAAATACATGTTTAGTTATTTAGATTCCAGCAGAAATAATTTAGATTAGATTATAAAATCGGTCTGAATGTTAAAAATTTCTTCAAAAAATTACGAAAGCGTATTTATTTTCTAAGCAGATTTTAAAATGTAAGTTTACTATAATTTTTATTTCATTATTAACATATTAACCATTTGTTGGGTATAGTCTTATAAATAAATAATCACTAATAAAATATATAAGAACAAGATAACTCGCCATTATTCTATGGCTAGAAATTGGCCTCAATGATTTGGGATCGAGGGGGATTATCCCTCTTTATCCTGCCTCATCTCGTGTAGGCCTGGACAGCCTTCGTAGGTGGGCCCCATCCGTCGTCTACCCCGACCGCAAATGCGGCCGGTGTAGGCGCTTTGTGGGACCTCCTTTTGTCCTGGCTGGGCCCCGCCGGCTAGGGCCCTTTCTTCTGGCGCTCTTCTTGCTTCGCCGGCTCGTCTGTGTAAACCCCGGGGGTAGTGTCATGTTTATGTGTGGTATGGTTGGGTAGGGTAGTGCGGCTATGCAGCCTGGGATGCGCTTTGCTAAGGTGGCCCTTAGGCTAGCGCG